>NC_068368.1:73552041-73852041 GCF_020536995.1 Dreissena polymorpha
CCGCTGCCACTGCCACTGCCGCTACCACTGCCGCTGCCACTGCCACTGCCACTGCCGCTGCCACTGCCGCTGCCAGTGCTGCTGCTGCTGCTAGTGCTACTGCTACTGCTACTGCTACTGCCACTGCTACTGCCACTGCCACTGCCGCTGCCACTGCCGCTGCTGCTGCTGCTACTGATAGTGCTACTGCTACTGCTGCTGCTGCTTCTGCTGCTGTTGCTACTGCTACTGTTACTGCTACTGATACGGCTACTGCTACTGCTACTGCTACTGCTACTGCTACTTCTACTTCTACTGCTACTTCTACTGCTACTGCTAGTGCTACTGCTACTGATTCTGCTACTGCTACTGCTGCTGCTGCTGCTGCTACTGCTGCTGCTGCTGCTACTGCTACTAATGATAATAATTCTCCTTCTACTTCTCTTTCTACTATTGCTAGCGATGCTTCATAATTTATTTTAAATGTATCATTTTGTTAAAACAGGAAAGAACTGTTATATATATTTTCTTAAAGGTGTAAAGAATCTAAACTTTTCTGCGATTAAAGTTTTATTTAACTGGATTAGTATAGGCCACATAACAGACGCTATTGTACTGATTTGCACTAAACAACAATTTGTCATAATCAACAGTTTTAACATGCCGCAGTTTCCTTGGAAGTTAACCTTTGATTGGAGTTATGTATAAAACATTAACAAGGTATTTGTTGACAGTTTGTCCTGTCACAAGTATATATTAGTTGAGCCAAACGTGTGATAAAGATCCCTTTTGGGGTGGCGATAAATACTATTTATATTGTTCAACAGGGGGAGACTGAGAAAACATATGTTACAATTAATTTGTCTACTTTGCCTGCTTCTTCTTTATATATTTTTCTTGCTAATCGTTTAAGTTTAGTTTTAGTTAAGTAGGTATATCAATTTACATTTTTTGATAGATATTTATTTGGATAGTAATAGTATGTTTTATTTGACTTGACATCATTGAACCGGTTTATTTATTGATAAGATCGGGATCTCCACAGGTGTTTAATCTCGATTGTTAGGTGGGGAGAAGGGTCCGAAAGATAATGTTGTTGTCGGCTTACGAATCACATTTCACAAGTTTTAGACAAATATGCATACGTTATAAACCTAATTTAAGTATTACATAGATAATAACTTATCTTTATTTTGATGAACTACGTTTAAGGTATAACACTATAATGATCTATGTGTTGTGTGCCGCATACATACCATCTTGCTTTTTTAAATTGATCACAACGGTCCGAAGTCATAAACATTCATTATGCATGGTTGCTAAAGCACAGTGTATACTAACTAACCTATGTTTATTGTTGTTTGCTAGGGTTATTATTATTTTTATTTTTTTTATTTGGGGGGGGGGGAGGGCTTTTATAGAAGATTTCAACTAGTCCTTCAATTAACGAAAAAAAATATTGGTATAGGAAATATAAAAGAGTAATAGACAGCTTCATTCATGCTGTTCTATTATGGTGTTTTAACGCATATAATTATGTATGGTTGATGAAGCACATTGTATGCTACCGATGTTTATTGTTGTTTGATGATGATGTTAAGTTGGTATTGCTGTTGTTGTTAATGATGATGATGAGGAGGAGAAGGAAGAAGAAGAAGAAGAAGAAGATGATGATGATGATGGTGGTGGTGGTAGTAGTGACGACGACGACGACGATGATGATGATTTTGATTATGATAATGAGATTTGAATTAAATTAATGCGCAAAGATTTTTCTTTTTAGCGGCCAAGTGCATATATCTGCGCTCGGCCGCTGTAAGGGTTATGTAATATTTGCAATCTACATAGGAGTCAATAGCAGATACCAAGCACCATATGCTTATGAGAAACAAAAGCAAAATATTGGCAATCGCTGAAATCTCGAATATGACTTAATCATTTTATTAAAATGAAAACCGGTAACTATTTTAAACGGTTATTATAATCAACAACTTAGCGTTGTTTATCCAAAAGACCATTGTTATAATTACAGGGACGTCAATAGGCCAAACTATTCAGGAAATATGATTTGAGTCGTCAAGGATAGATTTTGAGATCAATGTACGTCCGATGAGATTTAAAGGGAGTTGGAGGCGTAGGGACAGATTCGTTCGAGTACGCGATCATTTGAGAACAAATAATGTTGAAGCTTTATCGGAATTCCGGAAATTTGCGATCGGTACCGATTTTTCCTGGTTCTTTTTTATTGATTCTGATAAGTTAGCGGCCGGCACGGACATGAATATTAACTGACGAAAACCTCTTCGCTACTTTCCGAAAATCTTCGACATGTTGCAAATATCCGTAATATTCCGCATTGTACTCACCAGAAATTGCAACTAGAAAGACTACAATAAATCAATTAGCTACGGCTCGGGCGGGGATTTACCTTTTATCCCTGTAAGGGACCTAATGCCCCAGACTACCGGCTATTTTTTCCGGAATTCGAACTTGATACACTTGATATCCCTGAATTAAATATTTATATCCGCAATTTTGATCTCTAGAGTGCTGACTGTTAGTATTGTATTTGACTGGAATGACTGTCGATTATGTGTTTTTAAGATTAAAACAAGCTTACGAAGAACTTTGTGTTTGCTTTTTTGTACGCTTTCTTTTTAAAAATGTATTGTCCGCCACGGACGCAACAATTGACAAAATGTACCAGATTGTGGTCTCTTTAAAGTGCTATGTTTTTACTGCCGTGATATTTTTAAAAAACTGCACATTATTGATCGTGGACGTTTTATATTCTTATTGAATTTGTTTCCCCAAAATATGCTCTTCTATTAGTAGATGTTTAGGTGACGATGTTCTAATTATAGATCTTACACGGCCAAGAAACACTAGATAGGTCTTTGCAAAGAGAGCTGTTGGATATCGTGAATGCGTTCAATGTGGCCTGTTTATTTCAGAAAGCTATGTGCAATGTTTTATGGGGATTTCTATCAAATTGCCAATTGCAAAATTTGATTTAATTCATTCGGACCTACAAGCGGGAAACTTCTTCATTAAAATTTAATGGGCTTTTAAGAAGTTCGTTGAAAGGCCAAATTTGACGTTAAACAGCAACGCCGAAAAAATTGCTACTCAGTCTTATTTATCACTTTTTTGTAAGATTTACCAGTAGACGTTCTTCAGTGAAATTAAGCAAACACACAGTGCCGACAAATATGGAAGGGTATTTAGGTAAAAATTACATCCTTCTTTGTGACTGTGTCATGATTCTTGATGGTACTTTCAATTAGTATGTAGACACCTTTTCATGCTTGATGACACTTACATCTTGCCTGATGTCCAATGTCTATTTACATTCTGCTTAATGGTATCATGCATGTGTACAGATGCAACATTCTTGTTCGTTAATTGCATGCTGCATATGTGTATGTTGGTTTGTGCAGAGAGACTTGTGCAATAGGCGCAGTGCATAATGTAATCAAATATTAATGCGTTTAATAAATTAACGCGATGGTAAGATGTGAGTTTCACCCAAGCACAAAGCAACATACTGTCATGCATGATACGATGATGTCAATTGACAGTCATTCCGAAATGCTACGGAGGACTACGTAAATTTACGGCGTATAACGGAAATTTTATGTTATAGGAGAAGTTGCGCACCTTTGTAAGATATTTGCTACTGAACCGAAATTAACCGCGTGTTTGTAGACTTAACTTTTTTTGGTTAATGACTAACCATAATTTTGTACAGTAATTTACCTTCAATAACCAAAGAAAGTCTATGGATATATTTCAATATATGCTACTAATGCATGTATGCAGAGCTCCAGATAAGACGCTTAAAGTCGTAAAAAATTGAATTAAATTTAGTAAAAAAGTAGACTTAAATTCTGTGCGTACGGTTACACATTGGAAAAATAAAATAAGAATTCAAAATGTGTGATCATGCGTAAAACTCAATATCAATGCATATAATGTAAACATTTTATCAATGAGTTCCCACTCGTCTAGGCCCTCATTACAATTATGAAATCAACAGCACTTTAACGTTATTATGAATAACAGACCATCTTTACAACAGTCGAAAAGCCGAACGTTTTCCATTATCTGGTCCTTTTATCGCAGAAAGTCTGCTGTAACCCGGCAATTGTCATGAGCTCTTCTTAGACTATAAACCTTAATGCGGATGTGCCAAAAATTATATTTACCTGATAAAAAAAAATTAATAATAGACTTTAAGGCTGGATTATTATAGAGTGTAAACCAAGATTTTGCTGAAAAAGTTATCTGGAACTTTGCATGTATGTTGAGAGGAAATCGATTACATAATTTCAAATTTACTAGAGTACTTTTATATTGCACCACATAAAATGCTATAAAACTATAATATTGAAGTGCACATATAAACTTTATTATAGATGGGTAGGTATTTCGTGTCAATCTCTTTCACATATGAAAGAGCTGTTGGCCATGCTGCTTTAAGTACATAAAGATGCATGACACAATTTAGATTAAGCAAAATAAAACACTAGGTATTTGCCAAGAGTCAAATATATACGAGCAGTAAGAGCGTAATCGTGCACAGCGAGACTTACTCATGTAGAATTGAAACTCTTATTGCTTTCTTTCGAAATAATTTCATGTGTCCGATCTAATATGCAATATGCCCGGTGTTTTTTTGCGGATTAATGTTCCGTTTTAGATCCATAATTAACGAATGCCTCAATATTTTCAAAAATTAACACCGGAATAATGTTCACCGACATTTTTTCATACAGATTGGATATAAATATTATAGAGTTTAACAAAAAATACATTAAGCCCTGTTCTCCCGGCACACGTGCTGGACACACAGGTGGTTAGCGTGTGGCTATGATAATAATTAGTGAAAACATCTTTTTGAATGATAAATAATCATATTAAAACGAAAAATCAAATTTTCTATAAAAAAATCACTATCGTTTTATATATAACAAGGTATCCAACTCGAAATCATCCGAAAACTGGGTGCATTGTTTTGAGCAGCCATTACTAAATTAATTTTGCAGCGATTTTCATGACCCGGTCTTATTCAACGCAGAAATGAATTTCCTTTTAGGAAATGTATATATATTGTTATATTTCTACACATGCTGGGTCAAATTTTAAGAAATAAAGCTATACATAATTCGCTTGACCCAGTTGTGATCGATCAGACCGTATTTATGAATGAAATCTCCAGTTGTAAAGACACAACTCCGCATTGGAGCAATGAAATCACTCTTGTGTTTAAAATGTCAGTTGGTTGAAATGTATGTAAACAAAGGTTTGAAAATGCGCTGGACAGTTAGTTTTGATGCATAATGCTACGACAAGCACGGTAAGAATGTTTTTTTCATACGTTTTATTGAATTATGGTATCGAGGTTCGTGAACTTTGCAGGGAAAATGCCCTTTTCCCCGTGAAGATTTCAGTCATGAATACTGTCTGATCGATCACAGCTGGGTCACGCGAGTTGTGTATCGTGTTATTTCTTAAAAGTTGACCCAGTATTTGTAAAAATATTGCAAGACATATACATTTCCAGAAAGGAAATTTATTTCTGCGTTGAATAAGACCAAGATCGTGAAAATCGCTGCAAAATTGATGAAGTAATGGCTGTTTAAAACGATACATCCCGTTTTCGGATGATTTCGAGTTGGATACCTTGTTGAATATATATTTAACTTATTTTTTTTAAGAAAAGTTGATTTTTCGTTATAATATGATTACTTTTCATTCCAAAATATGTTTTCACTAATTAGTATTATAGCCACACGCTAACCACCTGTAGCTGGACACTTTTAAAAAACACTATACAAATTCAAGTACTTATGCACTTAATTGATTGTAAACAATGACGGTTGAAATCCGTGCGTGGGAATTTTTCTGGTAACCAAGAGCGACATCAACGTTCATGACAAACCTGTTTATATGACATTTATTTATTGATTTTTTCCAACTTGATTGAAAATTATGTTTTATGATATTTTAATACATGTAGATGAAGTAGTTGTTTTCTCAACGAGGAGAATAATAGTTGTACAGTACTAGACACGAGTACTTGTAACTTTCAGGTTTCTCTTTATACCACAGACATTATATAGTCATAAAATGATAAATATGTGTTTATAGAAATTGTAATTATAGCATGGTAAACAGACTAGAGAAATCTGAAAGTTTCACGCACAGGTCTGTGGCAATGGGGGTTTGGGCTACTTTATAAATATGAGGTCGATATGCAATGCACATCGGTAGATTACGTCTACTGTAATTATTTGGACTAGGGAAGGGCCACAATTCCAACACATCAGCCCCGTTATGTCCTGAATAAAATACATGTATAATTTCTTGAGTGCCAATTGCATCTTACAAATATCAAAAACATTCACGGCAGTCAATTCATTGTGTAAACCTACTGGTCTTCATGGCAGTAATGAACGTATTTAGTTTAATGGAGATTATATAACGAAGGGAACTAATTCAGCTTATTCAGTTTACTAGTAAAAATGATTCGGATGTTTTCGCTTTTTTTTCCGAAAAGTAATTTATTCAACATACGGAAAATACACGCGCGCCACCTGTTGTCATAATTTAGTAACTTGCATTCTGCTTACTGCCTGTTGCTAACTGCCGTTGTTAATGACGCTTAGTGGCAAAACCGATTATGACTGGTTTCAGGAATAATGAACACACAAACATTGGATAGTCACCAAGCATGTTGAAACAATCATCAAGTATAACCGATAGAGAACAAGCATGTTGGAACTGTCATGAAGCATGTTAGAATAAACATCACGCATAATGTAAATATTCATCATGAATGATGTAATGTTGCAGCAATCATCAAGTATAAACGAATAGACAACAAGCATGTTGGACTTGTCATAAAGCAAATTAGAATAAGCATCAGTCATAATGTAAATATTCACCACGAATGATGTAACTTTTACCTAAATATCCTTCCATAGACATGTGTTGTTACTAAAATAGACATAGAGATTTGAGCATTGGGAGTGACCTAATCATACTGTGCTTTAGCAGTATTACGGAATACCGTTAGTGCCATCGTGGTTACACATTAAAATCCAGAGGGCGAGAACGCGAGAACGCGATAGTACGATGGCGACAATGTGACAATACGATGATGACAGGGTGACAATACGATGGCGACAATGCGATAGTACGATGGCGACAATGCGAGAACGCGATAATACGATGACGGCAATCAGACAGTGCGATGACGACAGTGCGACAATACGATGGCGACAGTGAGATAGTACGATGGCGACAATTCTACAGTTCGATAGTGCGATAATACGATGACGACAGTGCGAAAATACGATGACGACAGTGCGACAATACGATGGAGATAGCCGACAGTGCGAAAGTACGATTGTGCCAATGCGATAACGCGATAGTATGATGGCGGCAATTCGAAAATGCGATGGCGACAGTGCGACAATACGATGGCGACAATGCGATAGAACGATGGCGACATTGCGATGATACCACGGCGACAGTACGATATGACTATCGCATTGTCGCCCCCGTACTATCGCACTGCCGCCATTGTATTGTCGCACTGTCGCATTGTCGTCATCGTACTAGCGCGTTTTCGCAATCGTACGAACGCATTGTCGCCATCGTATTGTCGCACTGTCGTCATCGTACTTTCGCGTTCTCGCATTCTCGCCCTCTGGATTTTAATGAGTAACCACGGTGGCCCTAACGGTATTTTGTACAGTAAAGTGCGTAAAATCTGGTTTGGAATAACAATTTATATGCCGAAAACAGATGTTGAAAACCCGACTTTGTTTTATAAGTAGTAGTCTAAATATACAATGAGTTTTCCGAGCATTAAATAAACATATTAAAATAAAATTCATGTTCGTATCGGTTGAAGTTCTTGTTAATAGTAGAAGCAAAGAACACAATAATACGCTGATTGGGCTTACTAATTTGAGGCAAGAAAAAACACATCGCGCTATTATATATAACATATAACGCGCATCCGCAAAGTTCGAGCGCCCGTCTCGGTGCCGTCGTTTCCGGTGAAAGTTTCGCACAGGAGCTACCGAGTTTGGATATGAGACCACGCATCATGGCTTGACTTTATATATCAGTCAGCGTAGAACCTGACCAGACTGCGCGGTTGGACAAGCTAGGATGGACCAACTTTGGCCGCATATGACATAAGACCCATTTTCGCATGACGCGGGGCATCTGACCTTTGTAATGTGTATATAGCTTTGAATGGAATCTGCACATAGTTTTTGGCATGGACTTATTGTTATGTTAATGTGTTGCACGCTTTCAAAAGCAGAGGGCATATATAAGATCAATTATACTACGGAGTTCATTTTCTGTTGCAAAATGAAATGCAATAAAGATTGTTACTCAGCGGTGTGTACAGTATGACAGCGTTGTCTGTCTGCGATGCATTTATACTGGTTCTAAGCTGGCATACTCACCAATTGGACTCAACCATCTGCTCGAACAAGAAATGATAAGTTCTACTAGCATAAACCTTTAATTGTAACTCATTTTAAAAATATTCATGTTATTTATATTATTCAATTTATTATTCAAAATTATAATTATTATTTCCTTTATTGTTGTTTTTCGCATAAAAAAACTTATTCGGCTTACGAAACTGAAAAATCCCATTTGAAAAAAAATCCCATGGGAGAAAACATTTTTTTTGTTTTTTTTTTAAAACACGACTAAACGCATTAAAATATCGTAGTTGTTCATCATTTCATAAAATATGCTGTTTCTGAAAGTTTCATGAAAAAATCTCTCAAAATAAGAAAAAAATCCCATGGGATTTTTTTCTCCCATTTTAAAATGGGATTTTTTTATTACTATATATTTATATATATAATTGGAATAAAACCAATATACAGTCCTTAAATAACGTTAAAATACTTGCAAACGCAAATAAAACACGTTTTTTAAAATGTTCAAAATCCCATGGGATTTTTCTCCCATTTGCAAATTATGGGAGAAAAAAAATCCCATGGGAGAAAAAATCCCATGGGAAAATCGAAAATCCCATGGGAAAATGCAAAAATCCCATGGGAACCCCAACTTTGCTTATAAATTTCATAGTGAAGAAAACGCGTTTTTTGAGTGAAAATAACCAATTATTAATC
This sequence comes from Dreissena polymorpha, assembly GCF_020536995.1. Taxonomy (NCBI): domain Eukaryota; kingdom Metazoa; phylum Mollusca; class Bivalvia; order Myida; family Dreissenidae; genus Dreissena; species Dreissena polymorpha. The sequence goes on from NC_068368.1 coordinate 73,561,197, forward strand.
AACGATAAGACTTTTATCGCAAACTATGTCTCAAAGTAGCAAATCTTTAAGAAAAAGGGTAATTAAGTTTGCGAAATTTCGGTTTCGCAAAGTTTTTCCGGTGGCCGTTTTAACTGTCTTCTTCTCGTAAACCACAAATGTCAATAGTTTATTATTTGGTGTGTAATATTGTTTACTGAGCATGTACTTATATTGTACAATTCATGTCCCTGGTGTCCAAAATAGCCACGCCTCAGGGGAAACATGGTTAGTAAAGACTTATATAGTAAATGAACATATATAAATGTACTGATTTAACTTACAGAACACCGTTTTGAATTACACATTAATCAACTAGTTGCTAAAAAGACTGGTACTCACATTAATTAAGTTGTGGTTTTCTACAGTAATTAATGTTACCATTCGGTTTGCGGTCAGCACAAATTCCTCGTGGTTAACATTAAATGTTATATCATATATGATTGTTTTGATCGATTTTGATATAACTGAATATGCATATGTTTCATGGTATTTGTTTAATTATAGTTGTTTGTGTGCTTAAACCCACTCTGTAAATTTATTTTCATCTTACGATTGTATTCCCCATAGATATGGCAAAGGGTCAATAACAGGTACTTTACAAAGGTAAATGATATAATCACATATTAAAGCGTTTTGGTATTTGGTTATTAACCATTCTGTACACCATGTCATTAGAAAGCACCCATTATATTCAATAGTTTGATGTATATGGGCTTGGGCTGTATGTATGTATAGACAGTGTGTGCTCCATTATGACCATGTGCACTCTACAGGCTCCTAGAACAAGCTTTATTGTATAGCACCGATTCAACAATAATGGTGCATATTAGAATGTCCGTGGACACATTTACCGGTATGCACATATATTCTCATACATTTGTTAACTTTCAACTTTCAAATTAGCCTAGGTTGTGGATGTTGGATGGCGTTACATGCATCATCTTATGTTAAAGCATACCAAAACTATACGCCATTTACCATTTACAATAACTGCAACATTACTATTGTTGCTAATTACTAAAGTAGCAATAATATACAACTTTAAACCAACAATTTCAAGATTTATTATATTGTGTGTGAAATATTAAAAATAGGCCAGATCTTAAGCTCAATCAAATCTTCTCTTTTGGTCTAAACAGAACATACACATAAAGTCATATATATTATTTATAATTAAACCACAAATATGTATTTTCGTCGGAAACCACACATTCGAAATTTAAGTTTTAACCCCTTGGCTCTGCGTTTTCGGATATAAAAAAGCTAACATTTCGTAAGTAACATTTTATTATGATCACTAAAAATACACCTGGGTTCAAATCTTGCCGTACTCCAGGGTCCAGAATGTAATTAATACAACTTGTGAAATATAACTGCATTCGGAGTCATGTGTGGAGGATTTTGGGTAAATAGTCACTTCTTTCAAGCCGGTTAAAGTTGTACCGCCGCCAACTTTGTGTGTGGGTGTGTACTGGAATCAACTGGTTGTGGTGTTTGCTGTGTCATTCTGATTTTGCTTATGTATTTTGGGAAAGGTTTGAAGTTAATAATGTTCTGTTATATAACTCTGAACGAATGAATGCTGATTTACGTACTCAATCATTGATAGACATTATTTAAATCCGAGCATAGATTGCTTTTTGCTTCTGTCAACAATAACTAACCGAACAACCGTTCCTATATATAAATTACATATATATAATAATGACTGAACTGGTTGACAAAATGATTTAAAAACACTATGAAGGATAAAACAGAAACATGGTAATCTAATGGATGTGCCTTTATTAAATCACGTTTTATAGTACAATATTATATTCAATGTTAAAGAATTATTAAATGATAACATTTAAGCCCATCAAGTGTAAATATACTTAGTGCAAGCTGCTTTTCCGTAATCATCAAATAATTGAACAATGTTAGCATTTATGTGCTTTAAAAAATTCAATAAGTTAGATATTATGAAAGAATATAGTTTACAAAAATGTAAAATTAGACAAATATTATATAAATAAACATATAAGAGACGTTTTAAATACATATATATTCAGCCCAATTTAAAATAATAATACCATTCAATAGACCGCTGCACTTCAGTGCGACACCATGAAAGGCATACAGAAAAAAAACTGAAAAAAATGTGTGCAAAGCCTGGAAAATACATGTGTACTCATTACGACCACTGTCTTTCCACATGCACATGTAACATCAATTACAGCGATGGGGCCAAGCAAGCGGACAAATGGCAGCATACTTACGGGCGTCACTCAGGCAACGAGATATACCACATACAGCTTGGTGGCAGCTTGTTTTTCTCTTCGTACGAGGGTAAAACGTTCACCGAGGCCTCCGCAGATGCACATCAGAGGTGAGATATCAACCAGTTTAAACAGAGTGCTATTATTCATTTACTTTCCGTTGCAATATGCTATATATTTCCGACTGTGCTTTATTAATATTCCATGAAATTGCATGGGTTCAATCTTCCACTTGCCAGCTCGGAGTTGCAATTTTAATGTTGGTCATGGCAAATGCGATATCAGGAATACATGGCTTATAAAACGAACCTACTTTTATATAATTATTTGCTTTGATATTGTCACCAATATTGGTACCAACCTTTTTTTAAACCTATTTATTTTAGCTCGATTGCATAAAAGCCTAAGGCTTATATGAAGCGCTCTCGAGTCTGTTTCCTTGGTATTTATGGGGGAGATATTAAGAACGCTCCAACAGTGGGAATCGAATCCATGACCTCCCGATTGATAGGCGGACACCATATCCACTACGCCACAGGTTACTACCCTGTTGCCGTATGATAAAATGGTCATAGTTTGATGCTGTATAGTGATTGTTTGTAATGGTTTTAGGATTTAGTCACATAGACGCCATGCATTGCTAGTTGCCTTTACAGAAAATTACAACTCTGAGTGGAATTGGATATATCCTTATCAGGCTATAATGTAGTTATATGTTATTGGACCAACAATTGTTACCAAGGTTACTTAAAACTTTGGTAACCTTATTCATCAGATGAAATGTATTAATATGCACCTGGTCTATAAACAACATTTTTGAATGCTGTATTTGCGAATCTGAACATATAGTGCTCATGGTAAGCTTTTCGGATACGGTCTTATATATCGTCCGTAAGTCCGAACGTGGCTTATCCTATTGATGTTTTTAATTACACTTCAAAGTAAGTGGGTGTCTTGAGTATCCTCTTTCAAAGTTGTCGAAATCTTTCCAGTCAATTACACATATAGTTCACCAGAGCTAAATAAATATTTTAAAACACACATTTTAAAACAATCTCTGACGCCTCAACAGCAAAAACTTAACTATTTGGTTATTAATTCAGCCTCGGTGAAAGCGATCTCCTCGGGATGCATTTTTTCCCCTATGATAGTGTTTTAGTATTCGGACTCAGATTATTTATACAGAAAGAAAGTGAATAGTTTGTATGTTATATAAACAATTACATAACAATGATAGGTAAATCTCAAGAAAACAGATTTTTTACAACACACAAAGAGGTGTCTTTGGTTAAGTCTGAATCCGTTTTTACGTTTGTAAATCCGAACAATACTTCATTCTGACAGTACTTAAATCCCGACAATCGGAAAAGTTACATTACATTTGTTTCATTTTCATAAACTCGTTTTATTTTGGCTTTGTTACAAGTTGTGTATTTCCCTTCAAATACTTAACATTTAAATATTGGGATTGAATTAAAAACTATACCTTTGCTTAATGAAGCATACCTGGGAATATATTAAAAACACATTTAAGTACTTAATTCAACAAATCCACCAATATGCCGTTCTACCACGGCGTAATAAACTTGTATTAATATGTTAGTTTTTTTAAAAAGCATGTGTTCAGCTTATCAAAATTTAGATACTCTTATTTGATATTTTTATACATGTAATATGTTTTTATTCAACCAATTATTTAGTTACTTTAAATGTGCGTTATTTACTTATATTTTATAAATCACATCTATACCATTATTTGATTAGGTACCTCTACCATTGGTAAGGTTTATATTGCTACGACTACTGGATTACATATCCCTACCAACTATTTGGTTTGGTATCTCTACAATAAATACGGTCATTATCTCTATCATTGCTTCGTTAGGTATCTCAACAAACAAATGTTTGGGATGCCTACCCTTTATTATTAGTTGGGTACCTCTAACTTTACTCTATAAGGTATCGCTCCCATTACTGGAGTGTAACATCTTGTCTATTTCTAGGTTATGTATATCTCCGATTATATTGTTTGGTATCTCTACAAATACTACTGTTCTTATAAATAAAATTGACTGGTTTGGTATATCCACTATTAACTAGGTTAGGTAACTCTTCCATGTCTATGTTTCATATCTCTAACATGACCATGTAAGTTATCTCTACCATTACTAGGTTTCATATATCTACCATTAAGTGGCTTGGTTTTTTAACTTTACATTACTATTAATTTATTAGGTACCTCATTGATTATTATGTCTCATTAACCAACAATTTGTCGGTTAAGTATTTCTTCCTTCTTTTGGTTTGTGATCTCCACAACCTACTCAGTTTCTTATTACCAGATTTGGGATCTCATTGGTTGCCATGCTGGACACCACGATAGATGACCCCCACTTACAGCTTAACCCTGGCCCAAGCTACCGCCTCAAGACCTCTGACATGTGCTTCTACATCAGTGTCGCAAAGGAGGAATACTCCAAGGTGCAGCTAGACACCATGAAAGACGATGGGACGAAGTCAGTAAGGGTGAAAACTACGGGTGAGTAAACTAAAGGACACACAATATTGGTAATTAAAATATAAAAATATGAACATTATCTACGGATCCTGATTTATGGGATTTGATAAGTAGATAGTTAGTTATAGTATTTTCGTTGTGAGAGGATGAACTTGACTTGTTAATGATAAGTAGCAGAGGCTCTGTGTACATCTACAATGAGGATGATAATTGTGTCCAAAATAAGTAATCGATATCGATACATCTGTATACTGTTAACAAACGCTCGAATACTAAGTGTATCTGGAAATCTCTAGCCTTGATAGTAGGGATTTATTAACGGTTTGGTAGTAGAGAAGTGGCTATTCGATTATATGTCAGAACCTTTTAAAAAAGATCTCTCCCCGATTATCTCATGTTTACTTGTCACTTAAATACTGACACTTCTTACAAGTTTGTATTGGATAGTAAATAATTTTTATAGTAACAAACATTATGACAGTTACTAAAGAACATAGCTAATAGAATATGTGCTGAATTAATGATTGTATAGAATGACTGACGTTTGTATAATTGCAATAACTTCACTGTCAATATACAAAGTGCACCATCTAACGACTAGTGAACAACAAAAAGATCATCGCGCCCCTTCACAGACACCATAACCTTTTAATTTTGGCAAACTAAAAGTGAAAGCCTAACCTCAAAAGGCTATAACGAACGTCAATTATTTATGTAAATTGTATAAGAAAGTTAATAATCAAGGTCAATGTTGGGATATTTTTATAAACATTATATAATTTATATTCGGAACATGAAGTGACCCAGCGTAATTGTATTGAAAAACATTGTGAAACAGAAAAAAGTTATATCCAGCTACTACATTTACATGCAATTTACAATATATAAGTAATAAACGAATACACGTATAAATAATAGTCAATAGTAAAGTGCTTTGGAATGCAATGATCATTAATACAACAATTGTTATCTAAGAAAATTCGTAAATTGTACTTCATTATATAATACATACATATTGATAGAGGTATTATTCTCATCGTCTGTGCAATTCAAAGTATGTTTAATGTAAATGAGCAACCTATCTACATCAATTATTCGACTAGAAGTATTCAAACGAATCTTCACTCATGCGTTTGAGTTCACTTATTATATTCCATAACTCATAATTGCAAAATATGCACAATTGTGCCCCTTATTGTACCAAGATATTTCAACAAAACGATTGCGTACAATTAACCAATATCTCTATATCGATAACAAGTACCAATATGTCCATGGTCTTTATGAACATTCTTTCACCAAGACCTATGACATTAGAAATGTGACTAACATAAAAAATGATATTGATACATTTATGGAATTGTTGGCATTTCATTGTTGGATATATATAGTAGTACAATGGTTAGGTAAAATGAAATTTAGAAACACAGAGGTAAATTACATGACTTAATATTGGTATTCGTTTTATTTTTTAACGAAGGCATCTAATTACGGAAAATAACTATGGGAGAGTAAAAGTCCACTAAGCATGAAAGGTATTCGTAGGTATTCGGCTTTTGTATATAACATGAATTGCCTTGGTTTGCAGAGCGAACAGCCTCTGATCTGCAGGGTCACGTAAATTCTGAAGAGGAGGAGGAATATGGTGAGGAAGAGAGTGTCTTCAGTACCCTAACTCTGCATAAAGGGTACTAACAATTTTCTGATACATAAGCCAACATGGAGTTTTTATGTAAACATATATATCCCCTGGTTAATGGCATCTCTTCATTATAGGGAAACGAACGTCTTCTACAATATCGCTCTGCAGCCAGGGCATTAGATAAATAATATAATAAAAGGCATAATTGAGTTTAAACTTTTTTACTTTATTTTCAAACGTATGTCCACGTCCAGCTATGTGCGATGCTTTATTCTGCTTGTTAAAATTTGTTTCGTATAAAAAGTAGAACATGTCTCTTTTCTTCCAGCATATATAGCATATTTAGCCTGTTTCATCTTTATTATACGCTTAAACTGTTTATCTCTACTAAATAATGAATGCTCAACCTTGCAGGGATATGTACTGTTGCATAATATTGTTCTAGTAAGACATTTCAGAGTTTTAAGTCATTAGGGGTAGTTGCTTATAAGTGCTCATTTCAAGCATGTGTAACATATCAGTGTAATTGGGTTACTATACGTGTTTATTTCAAGCACGTGTAACATATCAGTGTAATTGTGTTACTTTAAGTGTTTATATCAAACGAAGTTAATGAGTGTCTATATAGCCTTTTGATAGTAAACGTTACTTCTTAACTAGCTTAATAACCGTAAGGCTAACAGTTACGACTCCCACCATCAAATATTCGACCTTTTGTGTAAGTTTTATTTTAAGTTAAACGTTTATCCATGTTGGTCTATCTTTCACGACGTGTGTACTGTTTCCTTTTGTCAATATATGTTTATAATATTATAAAAGATACGTTAGGTATATAAAGCACATATGCAGAATTACCAACAGGTCAGAAATTAGAAAGATATAAGTAATACATTAGCAAAAGGTTTGCAAACAATCTATATTCTGTAAATAAGTTACAGACGGAAATGGTTTGTTTGGCGGATTTATCTGCAAATGCACTATTTATATATTAATTTTGTTTTCTTGTTATTCCTAGCTTTGAGCTTGCAAATCGTGTAAAACGTGCGACGTTCTTATTGGGAGATAAGAGCATACCGTCCAAGGAAACGGAACAGAAAGTCATCACAAACAGCGACAACAGCTGTCGATCCAGGTAAGGAAGTTCGGTATAGAGTGAATGTTTCAGTTAAGTTTCGTGGCTTTTATTATTGAATGTGGGAAACAGGTCCTAGCCTCCCATTAATTGGAATAAGCTTTCATCAAAAATAGAAAAACAATAAAACATTGCATCATTTTAGCAGAAGTAGGAATTATTATGGGGTAAGGAATGCCATACATAACTGATATCTCAGACCTCTGTCCACCACTAAAAGACACTGAGAGTTATTTAACATGCTGATATTTTGTTTTGTAAAGCCCGTATTGCACATTAAGAGTGAACTGCACTGTGTACCACGCGTCCATCTGAATTATACAGACTGTACTTACATTACACGTTTGAGGCGAGTATTTTGATCTAAATGAGTTTTAAGTGTTATTTAAATAACACATGACAAGAAGTGATATGATGTAAGTATTATAAAATATTATACTTCGACCCAACAAGAAGCATCATGTGGAATTTAAATTATTCTAAAGCAGCTTACGAAAGCTTTGCAAATAAACCTCGGATATTAAGATTTCCTTGATAAAGTGTTTTTATATCCATTTGAACCTTTTCGATTCTTTAAAGAGACTTTCGGCAAATAATGAAATAATTCATTTTAAACATTTGTTCGTTGGACCCTTCCTTTTCTCAAAGGAATGGTTGGGAACATACATGCCCAGATTAGCTCACAACTTTACAACAGTAGTAATATCCAAGGGCTCATTTAGCTTTGCGAACGTAGTTGAAAACCAAACTTAAGGGCATATTTACTGCTACCAAAATTAAAAATCAATTAGTATGTTCGCATTATGGCAAACACACCCACAAACAAATAGCTTGATAGTGACGCCTATTTTAATGTTTAAACCCGGACATTTGTTGCAAGCGTCTTCGATGGATTAGCTCAAGAAGTTAACTTTTAACACCCACCCTAGACCGTCAGTGCATTACGAGGTCGTTGGTTTTCCGGGCGCAGACCAATCCGGTTTGCTATTATGCTGTTATGTCATTTTTGGTATCCTCTAAGTGGGCTGAAGTCCATCTTGGTGGCGACCGTTTCTTGCCAAAAAACAACAACATGGGGCTGTTTGTTTACAAATTGTGCCAGTCCAATCACTTCATTTTAACCGCCAGCAGAAGCGGTTACCAGGGTCTGGTTGGGCCATGTTCCCGGAATTAAAAGTGTCAGTGACATAAGAAAAATCATTTTGTCTATCTTTCTGCGAGCTTCTGCCAAGGGAAAAGTATAACGCTGAACAACCTCTATCTGTCTTGCAAACACGTTTGTGCCAACCAGGAGACTGCGTCCCGTCATCTGTTTGAATTTATCTTTATGTGACAACCTTGAGATCATTTGTCGTTATGTGTGTGTGTCAAATTATATATTCTAACCTGTATGTTCCAACCTGTATTTACAAACTTCTGTATATGCTAACAGTATGTACCATCTCGGCGAACGTGTTCATAATCTCATATAATTTAGTCAGAATTAATAGAAACCATTGCATTTAGATTAAGACATGTTTGAACGAATAAAAGCATATTGTAACAGCCTCTAAAAATCTAGTCGGTCTGGCTTGCAATTATCAATATAAGGCCAAATATAGCTGATCCTATACGTAATAAATATTTCTGTTTCACAGTTTCAATCTCGGTAATATTCGGTGAATTTACATCTTTTTATTCTGTTTTTGCAGTAGTGAAATTGTTTAAATATTTGCGGGGTTTGATTTACTGAAAGGGTGTACAACACTATTTATTTCAGTTGTTGTACAATAAATTATAAACACGTAGTCTCGAAACCTGTTTGTGTAAACCAGGAGATTATGTCTCATCACGAATAACGAGTATGTTTCTACCTGCATTAGATCACCAAGCGGCATTTCCCGTCTTCATTATGTGCAAACCTTAATTATATACCTGTTTAATGCTTTTAACAAAATACAGGTTGTATCAATTGTTGAAATAAAAAATCCCGTATTACGCTACTCGCTGTTTCCAATTCCGTATTACCATACTAGCCGGACTACTTTCTTCGACCCATTTAATGACGTCAAATTACGCGCACCGAAACTAGGAAACCCCCATATTACGCAATATATTACATAGTACATGGTGTGGCGTCATTTCTGTGACGAAACACAATAGTTTTATTTAAACTCTCTGGAATTTAAGGACATGTCGGACGTGGTGTTTTGTTAACAGTAAACTATTTGTTTAAAACTAACGAATGCAGAACGTTTTTCGGAGTGTGTGTGTGTGTATCATGCATTCATGTAAATTTCGATAGGAATACAATAAAATAGTGTGGTTTAAACTAAGTTTCGATAAAGACATGGAAGAATAGAAGTGGAAGTGCATATCGTTTCAACGTTTTTGTTATAAACATCGGATCAAAGTTGTCAACGTAATTGTTATAAACATTGGATTAACGATGTCATTAAGGTACGCGTGTTAAAAACCTGTGTTTTCCCGGTGTGAATGTTTACACGGTAATTTACATAAACTGTATTCATACGCGTCTTAAACAAACTATGGCGTACCGTTTAAGTCATTCTTTTGTCAGGTTTTTTAAAGCAAAAATACAATTGTTAACTGTTTTCGTTAGTTGTGTATATAATAAAATGAATATTACGCTAGCCAATTGTTCCAAGAGTTTGTATTCAGTCTCGTGGCTTGTGCTATTTCGCATCACACAAGCCACTCGACTGAATACAAACTCTTGAAACAATTTACTAGCGTAATATTCCGTATATATGGCCCAACCTGGATACCATATTTCGTTATCTGTATCTTCCAACCTGTATCTGCCAACCTCTCGATGTGACAGCCTGTATGTGCAAACCAGGAGACTGTGTCATGCTATTAATGTCTATTTACAGAAACATTTGGTGTAAGGTTTAAGTTAACTTGTGAGATTTTCAAAAAGTAATAAAAATGACAAGTTACTTTATAAAACGTTTTGGAACAGTTGTCTGGTAGAAAGCCTAGTAGGGCTTGCAAGCATCACTATTATGACCGATATTAAGGCTGAGATAACAAGTTTACGTAATAACAACGTACTAACAAATTAATTTTTAAAGTTCCAGTAATGGACAACCGATCACATCCAATGGATGCTTAGAGGAATCCAGGTTCAAAGTTACCCAGGTTAATCTGTCGGCGGAATCGCAATTGCAAAGGCGTGGAACAGGAATTAACCTTACGGCGGAATCGCCATTGCAAAGGCGGGGAACAGGAATTAACCTTTCGGCGGAATCGACATTGCCAAACCATGGAATAGGAGTTTACCTGTCGGCGGAACCACCATTGCTTAGGCGTGGAACAGGAGTTAACCTGTTGGCGGAAGCGCCAGTGCCAAGGAGCGTAACACCCGTCGACTTTCACCACGTGGAGGGGACATATCCTTCCAAGAAAGATCAAGTGCTCGATAAGTTCCTGGACATGGATCAGGACAAGTATGTATGCCCTCAGTTTTATTAAAGCTTTTGTTTTTATTTTGTTTAATGCTGTTTGTAATAAAGATTAAGTGAATATGTATACTAGTTTGTATTTATAATTTGTTAAACTTCTCACAAGTTATTTGAACAAAAATCACTTGCCTGTTAGTTGGTGGATGGAGAGGTGTACATGATGCATAGCCCCATCTAATCACAAGGTGCTCAATGTGAGCTATTATGAACACCCTGTGTCTGGCGTCTTGCGATGTTAGGTTTGTGTTCACATTTTACATTCACAATTAAATAAACGTTATCTAGACAATCCAAGCCTTCACAAACTAGGTCACCAGGTTTAATCTCAGTGAACCTTTTTTATACTCTGGATGCCGCATTTTATTAAACGTATATATATAATACTTGGTAAGAATTGTTATTTACACACTTAACTGAAATCTAAACTGAAATTAAATATTGACAACTAGCCATATTAGAGAAAACATGCTTTGTAAAATTTAATAGCGTACAAAGTAACTATGAAATATATCATTTTTTAAAGCCCCATAAGGAGTGTTTTAAATTGAAGAAGTTTTCTTAAATGTTTCATACTGAATTTGGTTATGATGTGGATATGATATTTATATTGCAATTATTATCTTTACTTAAGTTGACGTTTGTTTTTTTAAATATATACAGACGTAAGCATAAATTAAGGTCTTGAGTGAAATAATATAAGCAGCATATTCTTTTTTGAATAACGTTGTATTGCTGTACTTGGATTTTTAAAGTATAACGTGAACCAATCGGATCGCATGATTGGAATTTTTATATGGAAAACAGGCAACTTAAAATGTAGACTGATATTTCTTTGGCCGTGACAGAAACACAACATGTTTCCAAATTGTTGTATTTGATTTTTATAAATGTTCAAAACTAAAGGCGAGATTTATTTCGATAGTTGATAAACTAACATGTTTAATATTTCAAATGCTAATCTTCTGAGCTATGTTTGCGGCTTTTTTACTTTCAATAAAATTGTATCACTCGTATATACAAGTTTTATATGTAATGTTAATACTTAATGTACAGAAAAGCAGATTATCTCAGTATGTGCCATTTTGATTCTATAATAATATATATAGGATCTGGCACGAGTTGTCATATCATACCATATTTTATTAAACGAGTTCAGGAATTTTGTTAGTAAGCAAGCATTTAGTTAAATAAAAAATGGTTTGATATGACACCAAGTGTCAGATCTTTTTTATCACATGCTTTTAAATCAGCAAATTAAATAAATATTAACGCAAACATAATGATAAATCCCGAATATTGTTTAAATTTCTTGACGTCATTTGAACAAAAAAACAAAATGCGATTGGTATATAAACGAATACTAAGCCAATGGAAACGCTTAAAAATGTTGAATTACACATGTGTAATAAAAAAATGTAATGGTTATATAACATGGGAAACAGGGTATGGAATGTGATAAAATATATATTTTGATTTTAAGTTAAGGATAATGGATATGAAGCTATCGTAGGGTAAATCACAACTTGTCATTAAACAATGCGACAGTTTAAAGTGAAATATTCTTTGCGAAATCCATGGATAAGGGTTTTTTATAAATGTAAAAATGTTAGACTCCTGTTAAGATTTATTGAAAGATACTTCCGGATGGATTTGTTGAATATAACATAAATGAATGACTCTTCAAATGTTTTATCTCGTCGCAGGTTTATCACTGGCCCGTCCCCAGTAACCCTTTACGTTGGATCAAAAAGGGCCATATGTCACCTGGTGAGGGAACAACGACCCCTTTGCTGCTTAGAGTGGGGACTGGTGAGTGGGATCTAGTGATAGGATACGAAAATAGTAGGGTCCAAAAATAGTACAAACGGACACAATAGGGATACAAATCGGAAAGTTATTATACATTATAGCAAAAGACGGATTAGGTGGAAATATGTATGGTACAAGACAAAACAAAGACATATTCATTAAACAAAACAAATTGCCCTCAATAGTTTCTTTCTTTTATACAAAACTCATCTGCTTGCCTTATTTAGAAATACTTGTTATCCTTAAATATATCAGAAGTTACCGCCGACACGATAAGCGTAACCAAATAATTCATTTTGCGACTGATTTAATGGGTTACATGACCAACTGGACGAATTAGAATATAAAATATATCTTATCAAGCTTGCATGTCAGTTTTATCCATTTCTTGATTCACTACAGTTTGTTTTTCATAGTGTGCAAAGACATTTGAACATCACTTAGTTTTAATGACGCCCGAGAAAAACATTAATTAATGTTTGCTTGAAAGGTTCACATTGCTTGACGCCAGTGATACTACTTTTCACTCTAATTTGTCAGGTGATTAGCAGGACTGCGTACATAATGTTTGCATTGATAAGGCCAGCGTTTTTTTTAATACAGGTTGCGCACACAACCCATCTTTTATACCACAGCTGCGCACACTTCTGTATTAAAGTGTCTATAAACTCTGGACTTCCGCTCTACCACCTATTTCTGTATTTATATACTATTAAATATTTGTAACAAAAGCATTTTGGGAAAAATCTACAACAGGATAAATGTGTTTTCTTGTCAATCGCCTATGGAAGGGAAAGGCCGCCAATATTATGCATCACAAGATATGTTGCATGTGTTGAATATTCAGCTCATTTGTTTAACAGAGAATTCTTTAAATGCAACATATTAATATCTGTTTTGAACACTTGTAAAGTGTAAAATGTTGTATGTTTCGATTCTACAAAATGTTTAAATGTTTAAAAAACAAACATGTAACTTCTTAAACTACAGACCTGAAAATGCCTATATAAAGTTAACACCTTCATATACCTAATATTGTAGTCATATAATTAATAAGGGATTACATCTGAAAGTAAGTTGATGACAAACTAAATAAGCATGTTGAATATTTTCTAAGTTGTACGATCGGTTTAAGTAATGTGCTACAAGTCAGCATCTAACAAGTGTACACTATACAAGTGTACAGAATACAAGTTGACGAATCACAGTTCAACATTTTACAACGCATTTTCAAGTCAACCGTTGTTAGGGTACAAATTTTCATTAGTAGTAGCCACAGGTTTAGGGCGCGTGGCCAAGTCACTTAAACACTATCAATATGTCATAAAACAACATGTTTCATAATTTTGACCAAATACAAATTTCTGATATAATTTACATATACAAGGTAGGTATCTCTTGACACAGGAAAGGCACCTACATTAACATTTTTAAGCCATTCAGTGCCTAAATGGCGATCGATTTTCGTTAACTATGTACCATTTTGTTGGGAAAGGATGCCTCGTGACGTGACCACACACGGCTACTTGATAACATAAGCTACAAGAAAACACTTCTCGAACTCGTAGAAATGCTAGGTCGGCTCTCGTCTGACCGAACATTCCGTGCCGATTTTTACAAGATGAAAAGTATCGAAATATCCCAGCTACCGAATGTAATCCACATTACCGGTAGTACAATAAACAAATAGGGTTTATCAACTAACAACACATATTTGTCCTTTTTATTTGCGTTATAGCGTCGAAATCGTTGTAAATCGGGGATTGTTTATAGGCAATTTCGAGTCCTGCTCCATGTCGATCAGACGCTCAATTTTAATACGGTTCTCGATTTCAAGTATTCGGTAACTCTGAGGCGTGAAATGGATAAATAGCGTAGGGTGAAGGACGGATCATCGTACACGATTGAAATAAACATTCAAACAAAACGATTATATAAGTGCTTGGTGTGGACAAAACACAAATCTATGTTGTTATTGGATAAATTGTATTTCGATACTTTTACTCTTGTTAAAATCGGCATCGAAGGTTCGGTCAGACGAGAGCCGACCTAGCATTTATATCAGAAAAAATGTTTTGGTCAAAATGACAAAAGCGTTGTTTTATAACATATTGATAGTGTTCAAGTGACTTGGCCACGCGCCCAACACATGTGCACCAGAGGAATCATTGTTTACAGTTACAATGGTTTCCGACCCGTAAGCGAGGGATTTGTTCCTGGCTATGACAAGAAATTATTTTGTCGCTTCCACCGCGTGTAGATTCCATGCAGACTTTACAACTGTTCGAATGTCAACCTGTAACATTGCAAGATGTAAAGATACGCGATGACTTATCTAGACGTGTTTACGTGCTCACAGCGGAAATCGGCAGTTCGTTAAATTTACTGTTGCAAATTTGTATACGTAAGCATTCACCTCTGTTAAGAAGCGTAAGAGTTTTGTGCGTTGTGTATGTGATTTGAAAATAAAAGTTAATGTATATTTTACATTTTGTACATTAAATATTTTATTAATTGAAAAGTTTTAATTGGACAATGCACACGATGAACATTTGAGCTGTCTCCACCTTAAAACTTTACATTGTTGAAAATTGAAACATTAAAGATCAACAATTTTTTATTTGAACGGATAGTATTAGACATGTTTGTATAATCTATAATTACAACATGGATCATATCAGCTGAATACTCAACACGTGCACCATTTCTGGTGGTAAACAATATTGGCGGTCTTTCCCTTCCATAATCGCCCAACACTTTCCGATTCACGGTCTCTATAGTATTGTAGATTTGAATTGTTTCAGTCGCAATTTATAGGCAATCGCCTTGCATAAACCTAGACCATTTTGTACAGTATTGATTTTTTTCAGAACTGCTCCCACTGCTCGTATAAGAACACAAACGATCAGCGCTGGACCAATCAGCTTATCATTCTCTCGGCGGAAAAAGCGTGTAATGGAATCTACAACTTTATCGTTCCGCTGCGTTCCCAGTTCATTGGCATGAAATCACTATGCCCTATTATTCTGCTTCTCGGAGAAAAGTGAGTGATGTTGGCTTTAAAACGCACTGAGTACCTATGTATTGGTGGGAAAAAAGAAAACGACATAAACACACCATTCTTGCGCTCGAGTTAGTATCAAGTACTACTAAATAAAGTATTTATTGTAGGTAATGGTGGGTCTCTACTAATTCTATATTGCAATAAATAAACACTTCAAAACATTTTGTGGGTGCCTGGGTGGTTGTTTTGCAATGCCATTTTCTTAATATAATTAGCTATTTACAACAGTTTCAAAATGTTTCTCTGCCATGAAGAATCAATTTGGTGTTTCACTTCAAAGCAATTATTCTGCTTTGCTTATGGGTGGTAAAATATTCATGTCGATTTGCCGCATGCTAAAGGTTACTTAGAAACTAACTGTGTTAAGATGACGTCTTAATTCTGTGTCATAAACATAATTTAAGTGTACGCCTGCCTTCTTGGTATTGTCTTCATTCTATAAGTTTTGATTATAATCACTATCTTTTGTGTGGTTCCAGACCGGAGAGGATGTTCTTAGAGACCGTTTCCTTCTTCCCTCTCGTCTACTGGATGTTGGGAACCATAACCAGGTATGTGTCAGTGTGGTTATGTACTGGGAAACATTACCAGGTATATGGCATTGTGATTATGTACTGGGAACCATTACCAGGTATGTGGTATTGATGTTAAGTACTGGGAAACATTATCAGGTATGTGGCATTGTGGTTATGTACTGGGAACCATCTCGAGGTATGTGACAGGGAAGTTTTGTGCTGGAGGGAACATTAAACTAGCTATGTTGCTGTGTAGCTATATGCTCAGAATCATAACTAGGTATGTGCAGATGTGGATATTTTATGTGAAACATGACTATTTGCTTATTAAGTTTTGTGCTGATAACATTTAACAGAGATGTTGCCTGGTGTGAATTATCATGTTCAAGTATGTGTGATTATATATATGGATTGGTAATCTTCCCAAGGTATATATTGTTGTAGATTGTAGATATGTGTTTAAACCGTTACCAGGTATGCGTCATTAAAGATATGTGCTGGAAACCGTTAACAGACATGTGCTGCGAACCATTACTTTGAATTTGTTTATTAAGATATGTGCTTTAAACCATTATCATGTATTTGAAATTGTAAATATGTGATGCGAACAATTTCCGTGTTGTGCTACCTTAGGTATGTGATTCGAAACATTACCAAATACGTGCTAATGGAGATATTTGCTTTTTACAACCCCGATACTTAAGGTGGTAGAGCACTTGGTCACACAGACAAAGAGTACAGGTTGGTTTCCTTGCCCGGTAAAATAACTTTTTGGACCTCGGCCCATTTACTAAGTATGTAGCCAGCTTACTTTGAAATTGAAGATTGTTGGTTTGATATCCGATTAGGCCAAATAAATTGTAAAAACCCGGCCAACCGGCCCAGGGGCTCTATCCCAAGACACATAACTTTTCAGGTGTTCACATATTGACCGATATAACGTCGCTATTATGTTTTTAACATACTGCACCGATATTGATGTATTGTGATCACTTTTTGTCAACCGTATGCCGTCAATATTTATTTTTTTAAATCTATAGAGGCAAAATTAACTTGCTTTTTCTTCCTTTAACTATTTCAAAATATGGTCATAGTGATAACTCGGCCGAGTTTCAAACTGGGTAGCATGTAGTCACAAAAACTAAGTAAACTGACAGAATAAGCTTCTGAACACTATAGAATCATTATTGTATTTAAAATCGTCATGAAACTGATTTAAAAAAACGAAAAATGCATAGCCGAGTTCGAAATGGTTTCGGTCTGTTGAATAACATGGCAAACTTTGGGCTGAGGTTTAGTTAAATTTGTGTGCATACTCTAGCGGTCGTATTGTTTTTCTTTATCTTCATAAACGAACTCAGAGTATTTGTCTCAATTATGCAAAGGGCTTTGAAACATGGCCACATATACGCGTGGCTGTCTTTTTGAACACATCTGGAACAAAGTTATTGCCAAATATTTAAGAAATAGGCTCAGAACATTTTGTCAATGATAACTCGGCCGACTCAAAAACTGAGTCGCATATGATTAATATTTAAGTGGTGAGTTTCCTTGATGTTGCAGTGTGGATGACCTACTAATGGCGGGTATCAACAAAGCTTCACACCTTGTGGTTGCCAACAAGGAAATGGTCCAATCAGTTTGCGAGGACACTCTTGCAGACTCGGAAACCATCGTGGCAGTGCAGACTGTGTTTAAGTAAGTGTGGATTCTCAATAGTGATGTGTGGTTTAATCATGTGGGGCAAGTCAGGGAAAGATCAAGGGCATAGTCTGAAAACAGGAGTATGCTGTTTGTGAATAACTTGAGTTTAAGTGGAGATATTACTTTGAAGTTGTTTGCATAGCTGACTTGTATGAAGAAATATATACTTTTATAATACTTCTTCAATTATTTTTTTTATTATTATTATTATTATTATTTTTAATTAATTATTATTATTATTATTATTATTATTATTATTATTATTATTATTATTATTAGTAGTAGTAGTAGTAGTAGTAGTAGTAGTAGTAGTAGTAGTAGTAGTAGTTGTTGTGGTAGGGGTAGTGGTAGTGGTAGTGGTAGTGGTAGTGGTAGTGGTAGTAGTAGTAGTAGTAGTAGTAGTAGAAGTAGTAGTAGTAGTAGAAGTAGTAGTAGTAGTAGTAGAAGTAGTAGTAGTTGTAGTAGTAGTAGTAGTAGTAGTAGTAGTAGTAGTAGTAGTAGTAGTAGTAGTAGTAGTAGTAGTAGTAGTAGTAGTCGTAGTAGTAGTAGTAGTAGTAGAAGTAGTAGTAGTAGTAGTAGTAGTAGTAGTAGTAGTAGTAGTAGTAGTAGAAGTAGTAGTAGTTGTAGTAGTAGTAGTTGTAGTAGTAATACCGTAATGATTATTAGTTTTTAGTTCCCGACTAAATATTATGTTCATGTTTGAATGTCCCATGCTTTATATTTAAATTGATTGTCCCATGCAGACTATTCCCGAAAGTGAACATTCTCACCGAGCTTAAGCAGGCGTCCAACATGCGCTTCATGCACTTCCGGGCACACGACGAGTACTCCAAGAAAATATCCGACATCGATAGGGTATGTTTCAATAGAAATTATGTTTGCCAATCAATTTTAGTTTGTTATAATATGTTTGTCTTTTTTAATTTTTCAAGTGATGTTTTAGTTAGTATATACATACCTTTTACTGTTTGTATAAGGTTGAAGTCAGGCTAACATTAGTATGATGTTGTGTTTAGCATATTAACATAACGAAATTGTCGAGCTATTATGTGTTTTTCTCATTATTTCTTGCATTCGTCACTATGTGTTGTCAGACATATAAATGCATACCTGTCACATTTTTCACTGCATCTTATTACTATGATATGTTAAGCTGAATTAGTCACGTTGTATATTTTTTTAAATTTTCATTGTTTTTGTTTATAGTTTATTTTATGACATTTATGTGACATTTATGATCAATGTCGTGCTTTTAATGTTCAAAAGGCTATTGAAATATGTTAGAAGTTGTTTTATGAAAGGAATTTTTATTTTATTTAAGTCAGGTGTTGTTTAAATTGCTAAAACACTTAAAAAGATGTCATTTCTGTTGTTGGATCGAATTTGTATACTACTTTTAAACAACCTTTAGGGCCATCTGTATGTTTTGAGATCCAAGGACTAAAATTTTCGGGGAAACACTTATTGAATTAATCGTAACATTACTACGTAGTCTTCTACTTTATATGTTCAAGCAACTTGAAAACAGCCATGCCCAATATGTCACATGAGTTATATATTTTTTTGTCTAAAGGTGCGACATATATCATATACTAGGCTATGGAATTACAAATGGACTTCCCTGGAGGTGATTTTTTAATACAGTGAACTTTTCTCATCTAAACAATTGACTAACGCGTGTCTCGGATGTTTGTTATGTTGCCATGTACCAATGCATGGTGATAATTTATCAATATTTTTAATCATACCGCTTTGGTGAAAAATGCTTAATGCCCTAATGATTATTTGTAAACCTTTTATGCATATTGTGAGGTAACTTCAAAACTTAAAAATATGAACTGAAACCACATATTTGGTTTTTTACATGTGAAATCAATAAAGTTTTGTTTATTAATTTTGTTTATATCATGCCTCTAAAGGAAATAATTGCCTTCCATTGGGTAAGTATATAGTGAAAACCTTAAACATTGTCTTTTCTGAAACTGCAGAGGCTGGAAGTTTGGTATTTCTTATGTACAAGGTTAGGTAGGCCTTCTACCAAGTTGTTCAAATCATGGCTGCGGGGACAAATATGGTTACTTGTTACTCTTGAATATATTTCGTGAAACTTCTAGCAATCTGCACAAAATAGTTCATAGTCTTTACGTCTTAAGTCATCAACCTTGGGCTTTTGTTTTTAGTAAAATATGGTCCACTTTTCATCTAAGACATGTGCGTGTCTAACGTTTTGTTATCATTTCTTTTTTCTATAGAAACTGAAGTCAAGAATAATGTCGAATACGAGTCACATCTTCTGTCTACCTTTCGCGTCCGGTCAGGTGTTCAGTGCCAGTATGCTAGACACGCTGCTTTATCAGGTGAGGCTATCGACCTTTTAATGGCAGGATTGTCATTCGTGTTTGAACACATGCCACATGTGTAAAGAAAACTGCGGCGAGGAAATCTAAGTAAATTCAAAACGTTTAAAAAGTTCAAGAAGGGTTAAACATGTTTACAAATGCAAATTTAAGTTTGTAAGAATTAAACAAGACCCTGTTTATATTGAAAGTGTGCAAAAATATAATTTAACCCAAGAAACCGTCGAACGTTGCCCAGTCACAATATTGCACTATATATTCATATTAAAGGAAACGTTTAGTAGTTGAGAGGACAAGAATTGCACTATATGTGCAGTTTATAGAAAATTTCAAAGGGCCATGATTCTGTGAAAAATCATCCGACCAGAACCGGCTGATAATATGCACATCTCCTGTTGGTAGTGAAGCTTCCCATACAATTTAATTGAATTCCGGTCATTAATTGCTGAGAAATAGCCCGGACAAAAATTGTGCACGGACGGACGGACACACACACGGAAAGACAAAGCGGCGACTATATGCTCACCCAAAAAATTTCGGGGGAGCATAAAAGTAAAAGAAACAAAAAATACTCAATGCATTTAATAATAATGTTAGAACATTTGAAAATTTCTTATATAAGCAAATTATCGATTTTTAGCATTAAGAAAATATATTTCAGTACTGATTAAGCTCCTTATAAAAGGTGATCACAAATTATCATAATTGAGGTGCGTCATGTACAGACTGGTCTTATAACATATGTGGCCAGAGCTGATCCAGACAAGCTAGCACAATCTCGCTCTTGTCTCAGGAGCTGCTCTGTCCGCTTACAATTCACGCAAAATTAGTTGTTTCGTCAGAGAATAAGGTAGCTTGTGAACAGATAGCTCGTGTGCTAAGGATTATCTTTAGATACGCTTACTGCAGATAACATCAAAGCCACGTTTATACGATTAGACTCATATTTAGATTGGCTTAAACTACATTTTAATTTCAAATGGTTATGCTATCAGAAATGTCTTGTTAGTTTGAAATTGCAAAATTTGAAAATGTCCACATCATGAAAAAATCCGATGCCACTGTGATGTTAAAAGAATTCTTACAAAGAAAGGATTTAGTCAAATGGTTGATACAATAGCTTACAAAGTATTGTAAACCGACGTGGTCATCAATAGGTATCCATTAATATTCAAACGTGCGCATTTTTGTAAAAATCATATTCAAACATTCCTATATTTCTTAAAATATTGTTTCTTTCTCAGACGTACGTTAAAGGTTACCTCATCACGTTTGTGAGACTGTTGCTTGGAATGGACGCTGAAAACAACTCCGGGCATCTGTCAAGCGTAAGTTACCAGTGCTGTATAGTGTACTCATTTCAATCTAAAACAATCTGACGGGATGAGTATTTCATAAAATATAAGTTTCTTCATCAGATCGGTAAAGTGTGCAGCGCTTTAGGATTAATGGATTTATACAAATATGATCAATTCTTGTTCGCTTCCACTAGTACTTGTTTTATATGTCCCGAAATGGGGATCATATTAACATAATTACTGTTCTTTGTAGCAAAACAACACTTGGTAGGAGTTTTGTGTATGTCACACTATCTTTTAAGGCAAACTGATATATTTAACCGTATAATTCCAAAACCTTTATCATGGGAGAAATTGTTGTGTTTATACATTTTTTTCAAAACAGAATACCAAATATAAACATTCACGTAATTAAAACGGGGATCATCTAACGTATACATTACACTTACAATAACAAAATGCCTACCATATGTCATATTGCCGAACTTCATATTTAGCCAGGAACTAACTACTCTGAATATATCTATGCCATATTATCTATTTATATAGATGTTGACCTAGGTATGTTAAAATTGTTTTTATTGTTGTATGCTGACGACATTGTTCTCTTTGCGGAATCAGAAGTTGGTTTACAAAATGGATTAGATTTGTTAGATGAGTATTGTGCGAAATGGAAACTCTGTGTAAATATCAATAAAACAAAGATAATGATTTTTTAAAAAGGGGGACAAAATAGAAAACATTTGAAGTTTACATATCAAGGAAATGAGCTAGAAATTGTTAATAAATTTACATATCTTGGAGTAATATTCACAACGGGGGGATTTTTCTCAGCAACATATGATGTGCTTTCGGGGCAGGCCCTAAAAGCACTTTTTAAGTTAAAATCAAATTTGGTGAAATTTACAAATATCTCAGTTAGCCATAGTCTTGAATTATTCGATAAACTTATCGAACCAATTTTAAATTATGGCTGTGAAGTTTGGGGATTGAACAATAGCATCCAAATCGAAAGAATACATCTACGTTATTGTAAACAGGTGCTGGGTGTCCGAACTCAAACACAGAATAATTTCATTTACGGGGAACTTGGGCGTTACCCTCTTATAAATAAACGGATTGTTTGTGTTTTAAAATACTGGATAAAAATATTACATGTTAAATATGTTAAAATGGTTTATAATATGTTAGTACATGATCTCGAAATGTATCCCGAAAACAATTCTTGGGTAACATCTATTAAATACACTAGGTTTTGGTGATGCATGTTTTTTTCAGGGAGTAGGAGACGTTAATTGTTTTTTATCCCATCATCAGACGTGCATTGCCGAAATAAACCCCTGTGGAATAAATTTTCCTCTATTTCGGCAGTGCTGAAGTAGAGCTGTCCGGCGCGGCGGACTGTTATGTGAGGAGGATGGTCATATTACTCGGAATCAACTATTAAGTAATCAGTTTTAGTAAAATCGAATCAGATTAAACAAAACAAACAATTTGATACCAAGATGTAATATATTTGAAACACAAAATGCAACACAAACAGCAAAATAACAACATTGTTTACAAATATTAAGTGCGCGTCCTCATGACGTCATTATTAAGAGGGACTACTTTTTGTATCACGGTTCAGTAGTTAGCATCTGTTTACCTTGTGTATGACTTTTCTTGTCAATGAATGGCTAAAAATCAACACAATGCAATAATAAAATATATTATTTTCATTTTATTGGAAATAAATTGTTTAGAAATAAATATTTAAAATATATGAAATGTTTCTTTTTTATTTCATGTATTTTATTAAATAAGTCAGCAGCAAATCAAGTCGTCTGCTTAAGTCTTAAATGTCAATTGTGGTTGAAACAATGAAAAAATAAATAATACACAATCAAGAATAAAATAAAACTGCAGCAAAACATATTTCATGAAATGAAATAAATTTTGACAACAATGTTCAACCAAGAAACAGGTGATTTTGATGTAGTATGGGATGGTTTGTTTTCAAATGCTGTGGAATTAAGTTTGGAAGACTTTGAGCAAAAATATGGAATAAATGCACTTCAATTTGATGAGGATTTAACTGAGAATAATGCCCCTGAGTCAAATTGTGATGATCAAAATAACACAAATGTTACAATTGAAAATGAAGCTAAACATCTCAACCAGTCAATTCCAAATGAATTTAAAAACATAGAGCTTTCTGAAGTCCGACAGTACATCACAAAAGAAGAAAACAAAAACACAGCAAAAAAAACATTAAATGACACAAAAAAGTTTCAGAGGTTTCTAGTGACTAAGGGTGAGACCAGGGAAATGCATCAGTTGGATGTCGATTTCCTTGACGAGCATATTGCAACGTTCATTCTATCCCTGAAATGCGAAGATGGCACAGAGTTTGAGCCGACAAGTATCCGGGCCATCATCAGTAGCCTGGACCGGAAGCTGAAAAGACACAAATACCCTTTTAGCATTATGAATGAGAAAGGGCCACAATTTTCTCTGACAAGAGAAACCTACAATGCTAAAAATAAAAGCCTGAAACAGCAGGTAAAAATAACTTTCTTTTTAAAGATGGAAATGCATAATTGTGTTAAATATTTATTAATTTGTATTAAATGTGTTAAAAAACATATTATACATATATTTAAAAATAATATAAATTAAAATAAAATATAAGAAGAACATGTGTCGAAAAATGCGAAACAAGCCAGATATTTAATTCTGAAGTCGAAAATGTCTGTACAGTCGAATTCGCCAGTACGTATGTCATGCATGTACGCTGTGAATCTACATTTAGTTTTACAAATCATTTTAATTTCCTGCAATGATATTTGTTCAAACCACACAAGAACACTAACTGCAATCATATTTAAAAGACAAATGCTCTGGTTTATTGTAGGAAATTATGTACAAAAAATCTTCCGTTTCAATCGGCTCGGGGGGGGGGGGGTGCTTATTTGGCTTTGCTGCATTTTATGAAATTTGTCTTCAATGCATAATTGTTCTTGCCTATTTTGTGTTATTGTGACATATTTTTAGCAATATATTACAATTTAACACACATCAAAATCGTGCATAGCCACTTTAAATGAAAGCAATTACCGGTATAAATTCATTACTCAACACTGTTCTGAATTATTTAACCCTTTGAATGCTGGGAAATTTGTTGTCTGCTAAAATGTCGTCTGCTGAATTTCTAAAATTAGCATTTTCTTCGATTTTTTTCAAAGAATATTATCAGAATAGCAAACAGTTTGGATCCTGATGAGACGCCTCGTTCTGTGGCGTCTCATCTGGATCCAAACTGTTTGCAAAGGCCTTCAAAATTCGGTTCCCGCACTGAAAGGGTTAATGAAAACTATGACAGTTTGTGATATATTGACGAAATGATAATATTTTTGTATACTGACTGCAGTATTTCTTTAAGCCAACACTGATTTTCACAGTTTACAGCAAGTTTGTTGCCTTTTTGAAAAGTATCTGGGACCAAACAAATCTGAAATTTGTGTGCGTAAATTCAGTTGATTGGGATTTTTCGCGTAAATCTAGAAATAAGGACGAATAAAGAAATAATTTTTACAATTCTAACGCTATAAATTATAATGGGTTTTTCTTTTTCTAAACCTCCTTTGCTTTTATTTAGGGAAAGGGCAACCGGCCATGTTAGGCAGACGTACTTACCGACCATGAAATAGATATAATGTGGCAGAAGGGTGTCCTAGGTCCTAACAGTCCAAAAGCTCTTGTCCACACCATGTGGCTAAACAACTGCTTGCATTTTGGTTTGCGTGGCACGAAGGAACAATACAGCCTTAGGTATAATCAATTTGATACCTGAAATAACAGAATTTAAATTTAAAAAAATAATAATAATAAAAACTTCGCTGTTTTGCATAAAGTAAGTTTTGGTAAGTTTCACACACAAAAAATCTGAAAAAACAGCAACAAATTAAATATTATATAAATATTACAGTTCACGTCAGACAAGGTGACAGTAAATTTGTCAACTTGAGGAAATGTCAACCTTCGCTTCACCTCGATTGACAGTATTTTATCAAAAGTTGACAAATTTACTGTCACCCTGTCAAACATGTAATATTTATTTTATTATACTGAAACAGCTATTCAAACATAAACAATTTATATGAAGTAGAACTATGAACTATTTTAATATAAAAATTCATTAATTTGGTCGTCTGTTAATAACTGAAATTTTAGCAAAACTGCTTACTGCGCGAATTGGACAGTTTAATTTTGTACCATTCCGCAGGTGATTGTTAAAGTCACTATCACGCTCACCAATACATACGGCTACTGTATTATGCTATATAAAAACATTCGACAACAAGTAGTACCATACGATTGTTAATTACAATAGGAAGACCCTAAAAACAAGTAACATTGATGTAAAAACGTTATATTACAAGCATTCAGCAAGTTTTAAGCATCTAAATATCTAAATATCGTTCCACGATGTAATCTACTTTCGCTTTCGAGTCAGGATCGGATTCATTCGGGTTGCGTTCATTTGCATAATTTATACAAGCCATTTTCGCATTCGCTAAGTTCCAGTTACCCAGAATTCATTTTGATTTCACAGAATGATTATTCATGAGAGCTACGTCATGCTTCCGACGCTTACCGTATCCAATCTCGTGTTCGCCCGTAAATGTTCGGATATTTCACGGGAGATATAAATGGAATTATTTGTGGCCACAAAAAAAATAAAAACGAGCATTTTGTATCTCGTTAAATCAATTCTACCAGACAACATCTAACGTTGAAATTTTACATTTTGCTAAAAGAAACATTGATTTTTTTATGGGTTAGCTTTATTTAACGAAATATTCGATATTTTTGAGCGTGATTGTTACTTTAAGGTAGTGGGCGACAGTTTTTTTGGGAAATAATATTTTCACGAGTGCCGCACAAGTGGCCACAATAAAGTGAAAATATATATTTTCTATGATCACGAGTGAATTAAAATCGTAAATCAACGAATCAAACACATTTTCTTTTTATTTTATGCTTTTTTCACACTTAATATTCATTGTTAACGAACGAGCTTAACTAAAGAATTTTGCTGGGATAATGACATCATTTCGTCAAAGAAATTACATCATTTCACAGTAAACAGTGAAAATTATCAATAAATTTCACTATAAATTTTTATTGTTTGAAACAGTGAAATTATTAGTTTTAATTCACTGATATTTCTCTATAAACCACCGGAAAGCATAAAATAATAAGTAATAAATTACTGTAATATTTACAAATTATTTTTTTTTCCAAACAGATGGGGGGATATTAAACTGAAAATATATTCTGATGGCACGGAGTACTTGGAGCTCAATGGACGTCAAACCAAGACTAGAACTGGAGAAAACTTGAGCGATGTTAGAAGAGTCACCCCGAAAATGTTTGCCACCAATGAAAATGACCCCAGAAACCCAGTTGCTTTGTACAAAATTTATGCACAGAAACGCCCAGCCAATTTTTGCGATGTGAACGACCCATTCTATCTCGCTCCAAATACAATAATGAAGCAGGAGTCCGAGTCTGATCACAAAGAAAGCGTGCAATGGTTCATTCGTCAAAAAATTGGGATGAATAAATTGAGCAAAATGCTCAGGATGATGGCAACTGAAGCCGGGCTACCAGTTGAAAAACGCCTGACCAATCATTCAACTCGCAAGCACCTGGTCCAAAAGCTTAGAGAACACAACATTCCAGCCACTGAAATTATGTCTGTCACTGGACACAAGAATGTACAGTCAATTTTAAATTACTCAAATGTAAGTCATGAGCAACAGAAAAAAATGTTCCAACATACTTGCCTCCCATGGTCAAAATGCAGATCCAATTCAAGGAAGGAAACACTCTGTCACCAGCACGGCCACATTTTCGTCAACGCAGCCCCCTAGCCAGCCGGAACAACATCAGACCGAAGCGGAAATTCTACCCGAAACACAAGTGCAAGTTCCCCACCCACAGCCACAGTACAGCTTTCAGCAGTCACTGTCCAGCTCATTTAAATCCCAGTTCATCGGGGCAACGTTCAACATCCAGAATTTTCATGTACACAATAACTAATCCAGTATTGCAATAACACCTTTGACACACCGTAAATCCGACAAAAGCATCGATTTGCTCTACACGCCAAGTCGACTCACGTGCTCGGCCTACTGTGTAGAAAAACAAATTCTAAATGAACCTGACTCTTTACATCGCTATAAATATAATTTGGTTATTGTTATTGATTTGGTTGAGTTTTGGTAACATTTGTAAGTGGCTGTTGTCTTGTAAATAAATGAATTGTTATTGTTTTGCTTGAAATATTCTGGTACTATTTTCTTACGCGGACCTCTTTACAGCTAAGGTCGAAAAACACTGTTTGCTTAAAATAACTTCGGGATTTTCCGTGTAGTTTTATTTTCCTATTCTATTTTAAAAGAAATAATTAACGAATAAGAAAGATGATGGGATAAATCGAATACTAGGTCGGTGCCGAATAAAGCGAAGTTTATTTTGCTCGGCCCGAAAATCTGAACCACTCGCCAAGGCTCGTGGTTCAGATTTTCTAAGCCTCGCAAAATAAACTTCGCTTTATTCGGCACCGACCTAGTATTCTATATATATCCAGTGTTAAACAACGCATATCTGATATATACGTTCAGAATAGGATAACCGAGTTACAACAAACGACAAGGGGTACAAATTATTGCATTTACGGAATTTTTAGATTTCAGACTTATCTTAATGTTGTAAATATTTCAAAATTAAGATTCGAATTTACGCGTTTACGAGTATCTGCTCACAGACTTGAAGTCGAAGCAGGGCGATGGCACAAGCCTGAAAAGACACCGTATGAAAACAGAAAATGTAAACACTGTAACGTTCTCGAAGATGAGTTCCATTTCTTACTCGAATGTCCAGTTTTTAATAGTCTTAGAAAACAATATATACGTAGATATTATTGGAATCGCACAAATATGATAAAATTTATCGAACTTTTACAAACTGACAACGCTAAAACAATTAAAAATCTTGCAACATTTATTTTTAAAGCAGCTAAATTGAGAACTGAATTATATTATCAATAGCCTCTCTCCACATATTACTGTCTATGTGTTGTCAATCAATAAAAATTATATGTTTTCACATTGTTAGAACATTCAAGTTTATTTTGAATACGATAATACTTTACAATATGCATATTATATAATTACCTTAATATATAAATGTTCAAAATATTTGTTTATTTTGAATATGAATGACTTTAGAGTTGCCAATTCTTTCGTTATAAATTGTTAACTTATAGTGCCTAAAATAGTATATATATATAAACATGTATATCATTGACCACGGTTTACTACATTGTGTATTACATGTTTGTGTACTCATGGGCTTAAAGCCTAATGTATTCTGAAATAAAACCATATATAGATGACTCAACATGCATGTTCTTTCCACCCACAGATCCGCATAACACGTGCGACGCTGGAACAGTTTAAGACGTATGGGGAGCTCTACCGCGCCCTTTGCTCTACCACCGGGGAGATTCCTGTAGCCCTTTATCGAACGGAAAGGCAGTCAAACGATAAACCATTTGGTACTGCCGCAACACGTTTTTCGGTATGTACCCGCTAGTTTGTTGCGAACATATATGGTATATGCCTTTGCAATTGAATTTCATGATCTATCTCTGTGAATAAGCGAGCAAACACCACAAAATCTGATAAAAAAATAACGGGAAAAGGTGTAAATTTATACTCCTGATACACACAAATGATTCCCACTAAATAGTATTTTAATCGGTTGAAGAAGAAAACGATCAGAAGACATTACGTATGAACAGCACATCGATAGTGCAAAGCTCTTTTTTATAACGCCTTTGAAGTTTGCATGGCAAATTATATCGTGGAAAATTGTTTCCCTTTGTTAGATCTGTGAACCAAAGTTCATATCTTGACGCTTGTCCAAATTATTATTTATTGGTATAGTTCGCAACCATTTAAAAAATATTTACCAGACACTGTTTTCATTATTTTTTTAAGTTTAATACAACTCTTGTTGTTCTAACCGTCTTTCTTTGCTGCATTCAAATACTGTTTAATTTCTTATACAAGTAAAATGCATTTTATCAATAACCATAAATACAACTTATGACAGCCAATGCTCTCTAAGTTTAGAATATAGTGATAAAAAAATAAAAGATATAGCATGGACGATGACAACTACATGTATTCATTAAAATTTGTTTTTTTTTCAATATCGAGGAATTATTATTAATTCTGGAAAATGATGTATTGCTGTACGTGTCATAGTTTCAGAATAACAATAAACCGGACAAATCGTCCATGGCCAAAGGCAAGAACGGTCACCACAATCAACATGACATACGTAAGGCGAGCATGTGGCATATACAGAAGAAATGGAACAACCAAAACCCTGAACATAAGGATATTTACGACCTTATACGCAACCGCATGAATTGTCTAGCACTATCTGTAAACGACTACTGTGAGTTTCTATTCTTTTGCAGTCCTGCTTTTCTGTCAATTAATACTGTTACTTTGACTTTATAGTTCTACTTTGTATAACATCCCCACTTGTTGTGTTGCCCTGATTTTGTTACAAACCCGAAATGGCGCGGCAGAGGCCGACGCGTATCCCCGCGCCTCATGTTCGACCCAGGGGCGCCCCATGGTTGGTAAAGGGGCCATACATAGTTGAGATTGACCTTATTGTTATAAGAGATGTTCAGTATCAATTTGAAGTAAATCGGTGTAGAAATGAAGAAATTATAGTAAAAGGCAATTTTGGGTGGGCGTGGCCTATGTGGGCGTGGCGTTCAGTAGAGGTGCAGTATCCATTTGAAGTTAATCGGTGTAGAAATGAAGAAATAATAGTAAAAGGCAATTTTAGGTGGGCGTGGCCTATATGGGCGGAGCGACCCAGGGTTGGTAATGGGGCCATGCATAGCTGAGATTGACCGTATTGTCATAAGAGAGGTATCAATTTGAAGTAAATCGGTGTAGAAATTAAGAAATTATAATAAAATGCAATTTTGGGTGGGCGTGGCCTATGTGGGCGGGGTGCCCTTGGGTTGGTAATTGGGCCACGCATAGCTGAGATTGACCGTAGTGTCAAAAGAGAGGTTCAGTATCAATTTGAAGTGAATCGGTGCAGAAATGAAGAAATCGACCCAAGGGTCAGATCAAAATTCCGTCACTGTCACCGTCGCACATATGCTCATAGCTACCATGTATGTAAGTTTCAAGGTTCTAGTGCTTACAGTGTAGGATGAGCAGGTGGCCAGGACGGACGGACAGACGAACATCAATACAATATCCCCACTTTTTCTCCGAAAAACGTGGGGATAATAATCGAATGGTTATTGTAAAACGTTGATTTAAGAGCGTGGACCTCTATGTCAGTTCATGATATTAATGGTTTGGTATTAAGAATGAGCCACGTCATGCAAATGGGTCATATGCCATTTGCAGCCATCACATCTCAAGACCAGAATGTGCATTCTAATATCGAAGTCTTTTTAGGAGCTTCACCGCCCTTTTTGCAGTCAAGCAAGGTTTCGGGCATTGGCTTGCACTACTCTAGCCGCATATGGCATAAGACTCAGTTCCACATGTCGTTCCTCGAAGAAAATCATCATTTTCAGCTTTTCAATAATTTGGTTCACTGTTTGAAAAAGAACGTGTTTTGCATATGATTGCAGTTGTGTCCTTATGACAATTGTTTGTGTGAACTAAATCGAATTGTTTGCCTAATTTTCTTACATTCTTAGTGTTTACATGGTAAAATGTAATTGTGCCTTTTACGTCTCAATGCATTGTCTGTGGTGTTACATTATTCTACAGTCAAATTTAACGTAATAAGAAAGTGTTTAATACAGATTGTTTTATGGTTAATAAAACCAAAACATATGCCACATAATGAGTTGACAAACATTTGTATTTCATTTTTTAAGCATTTTTTTCTTTTCTGGCAAAGAAAACCACACAATTTTCTACTTTAAGAAAAACGACGCAAATCCAAAAGGCACCTACCCCATTTTAAACATTGTAAGGAAAACAGATGAATTAAAGACAACTTCCCTTATTTATCCACTACAGGCGATGATGAGTACGAGAAGAACGTCATCAGCTACGTGATCCTTAACCCGTCTCCTAGGAAAAAACTGAGAAAAGGAGACCTCGTGTAAGTGACATCTCATTAAGGACACAGTTTCCACACTTTAAGTCAGTGTGTCCGCACTTTTTCTTTTTCCGATCTATATCTCTTCCCTATTTGTTTTTTTGTCGTCACCAAACCCTCTGAGTTTATGTGCATTTTATCAGTATACAATGGAGGCGCAGTTCAATAAACAGCAAAATCTCACGACGAACTTTAACATTTTGTCCGTCAGTTTGTTCTACCGGATGTCTGTTCGAAACGTCTAGTCTCATCTATAACATTGTTATAAAGTGTTGGATTCTGAAATATATTGGCACAAATGTTAAGTTTTAAAGATGACATATTGCATTTTACTCAGATGTAGAAGGTACAAATATGTCATAAAACAGGATTTCCAATATATTCATTATTGTGCAATTATACAATAACCTACCACTACTTATCGTTTATAGAAGGCAGCATGTTGCTTTTAACACCCGTCTTCCAACCTCAAAGGTTAAAGTCATACCTAGATTGAAGGTCAAACTTTCGCCTGTACACACTTTTTGAGACTATGGATTTGTAATTAATCGTGCAATTTTAAAAATATATACTAACAAAAGATCATCTTGAGAAGGCAGCAAGTCATGAGTATAAACGGCCTCCCTGCCTCAAAGGTCAAAGTAACACTTCAAGAAGTCACAATTGTTATTGTCCATAAATATACCAACATTATTTATGATTAAAATTCCCAGTCATAATGTATTGAGTTAGATAAAACTTAATCAATTAAAGTAGTGTTATTTTATTGACGTTATTTCTAACATCTGAGTTTCAATCAGGTGATATTAACACGTAATGCTGTAGGATAATGTACTTAAGATTCTGGTAGCCCTGTTTTAAGATTTAATTTTGGACTCTTTGGGTCAGCGTCAAGGTCAAGGTTACTACCAATAAAAACTGGTTTCTACCCCGCGATGTCACTTTTTATTAAGTGTTTGTGTTCACATTTGGAGTGAAGGTAACTTTATTGTATACATAACTTAGAACTGCATCTGTAGGAAAATCTGAGCAAGGCAATGTTGCTGTTTCTCAAATTGAAAAAAAAACACCATGAAATAACAAGTTTGAAACATTGAATTGCATAGAACTAGAATGTTCAGGTAGGTTACACGCATAGTATTAGGGTCATCATGTTTCAATATTTTGAAACTCTAAATCATGCATATTCTGAGGTGTTCAATATAACCTATTACACTTCATTCATTAAGTATAAAATATATTGTTTTGTAATTGAAACTTGAATCTGATGACATATATCTGACAGTTTTCAACCGTTAAGTTCAACTGAGATCAACGGATTAAATGTGAGTTTTTTATCATCATATGTACGTCGTGTGTCTTCTGTCATGTTCGTTAACTTCTTTAACACTCTTAAGGTATAATGTATTGCCAAATGTTCCAAATCTTTGCCGAGTTAAAATATGGGTCAAGAGGAGTCACAAACTAGGTATTAATGTCAAAGTAAAGAAAAACACGTGAACGTTTAGTATGTGTCCTATCTCCATGACACTCACTCAAATTTTCTTCTATCTCTGCCTACTTTAAAAATGACTTCAATCCAATACAAACATCCTCTAATGGTTCTTCGCTATTTTGTTAAAGTGAATCCGTGTGAACTTGACTTAAATTTTTCAAACCTTTATAAAACTGACCCAGACGCTTTAACGTAATCTTGGCTGAGTTGACATCAGTTCCTGTCCATTGAAATGAAAACATGGCTACCAGTAGGCGTCGCAATCTTTAATGGCTATAGCGAAACTTCATAAACTTACTGAAAGTCACATTCCTAGTCCAATCTTCATAAAGCTGTTGCTTGAACCGAGATCGAAAATGGTTCTGGTCCGTTCCATTATTTTATGTATGGACTTATATATGTCTATATTGCTTTATTTATGTATTGTGCGTGTGTTGATAAGCATTTCGTACGAACAACGCTTAATAAAGTTTATTTGGCTGGTATAGGAACACAATGCTGTACTATGTTTTCTTAGACACATTCTACCAACATGAAATCAAGGAAAATGGGTGTCTCTCAGATAACCCCACTCATTCTAATGACTTAAAAAAAGTATTTAATAATAATCATTCACTTTTTTCCGATACTGTTTCGCCAGTTTAAGCCACTGCTTGTTTCATATAAACATGCAATAACTACTTAAACACGAACCAGTTATACGCCCAATACAATGATTGCAACGAATACAATTTCTCTTTTTTAGATTTGAATACAAAATGCTATTAATAGCCAAAAAAATGATAAGTATATAATGACGTTTGATCTTATATTGACATCAACTGAAATCCTCTTGGTATGTTTTGCTCTCCACAGATATGTTATTCAGCCGAGCTCCATGTTAGCCATTCCCAGTCGTCTCAACCGCACAAAGCAGAAACGTGCGAACCTTAAGCGTTCGGGCTCCGACACGGATCTCAATAAGCCCCTGAACATAGGAAACACATTGCCAAGGGAAAGAACTCACTCACTGACGACTAATTTATTTTAGTTAGTTCTTATAGATTTGTCTTTCCTAAGGGCATTTTTGTGGAGTAGATTGTCTTCCCTTAGTTCTTATGAGTATAGTGACTTCAATTATTTGGCTCTGTGAAAAAGAGCTCTCTTCATTTTAAATAATGTACAAAATAAGTGTTAGTTTGCAGAACTAGAGTGGTCAAATGGGCTTTGTTTCTTAGTTTAAGCAGTTTTGAAGACAAACACGGTGGTTTCTGTAGAATTTAGTGACCGCCCAAACAATATTTGCATTTTGAGAAAGGTTTCGGATTAATGTACCACGGGATGTTTGCACAGGTTGTTCTACATTAAAGCATGGACATTTATATCATGTCAAGATTACCTAGATGAAAGAAAGGCTTTTACAATTCTTGTTAACCCTTTCAGTGCGGGAACCGAATTTTGAAGGCCTTTGCAAACAGTTTGGATCCAGATGAGACGCCACAGAACGTGGAGTCTCATCAGGATCCAAACTGTTTGCTATTCTGATAATATTCTTTGAAAAAAATCGAAGAAAATGCTAATTTTAGAAATTCAGCAGACGACATTTTAGCAGACGACAAATTTCCCAGCATAAAAACACTATGGACCTTTTACAGATGATTATCATTGAATCCTATCGTTTATGTGTGAACTACACAACACTGCTATTATCATTGAATCCTATCGTTTATGTGTGAACTACACAACACTGCTATTATCATTGAATCCTGTCGTTTATGTGTGAACTACACAACACTGCTATTATCATTGAATCCTATCGTTTATGTGTGAACTACACAACACTGCTATTATCATTGAATACTATCATATATGTGTGAACTACACAACACTGCTATTATCATTGAATCCTATCGTTTATGTGTGAACTACACAACACTGCTATTATCATTGAATCCTATCGTTTATGTGTGAACTACACAACACTGCTATTATCATTGAATGCTATCGTTTATGTGTTAACTACACAACACTGCTATTATCATTGAATCCTATCGTTTATGTGTGAACTACACAACACTGCAATTCTCTTTAATGAACATTAAACATAATTTTGAACATGCATCTTCTTCAATATGTCGAAGTAGGTCTAAGTAACTACTGGCATCTAGTTTCAAAAATTGAGCAATTTTGTTTTTGTTTTTCAAGGAATATAACTCAAAGAGACCCGATAATGCAGAAACACGCTTACAATTATTTATTCAAATTCTTGGCTTGAGAAGTATTAGGGAAAATACGTTTTAGTGTTGTCAAGAGAAATAAATACCTGTTGTCTTTTTCTTGTGTGAAGACATATACTATACCAAAATCATGTGTTGTTTTGTAATAAAACATATTTTATGCAAAATAAACACACAAACATTGGAAAAAGATCTATGTTTAACATCATTCTCCTAAGGATTGTGCAAAAATGAAAATTGTATACGTTGTAATCGTTTGATCTTGTTCCTTGCAATCATTGAATTTTATCATTTTAGCAAATGTGTTTAAATAAAGTTGCGTTTAATGGAACTTGAATCTTTTTGAAAAATATCTTTAAATGAATTCACAAAAAAAACTTAGTTACTTTGAATAGTATAAAATTATAAGAACAACAAGAACATTTCAGGCCTTTCTGGAGCACAATTTAACTTGCTACCGCTGCACTTTTAAGATCAACTGCACATTTCAAACGCTATGTATTGATACAATACACATTGTTTCAATTATTTATTTTTTGATCGATGGTTTTCAATTAACGAGCCGCTAATGTTAACAGTTTTCTTGAAAGATCCTTGAACGAATCTCATAATAGTTGTATTTTAACATCATGTTATAGAGATCATTTATGGTTTTGCTTAAAACAACATGTATACTGAAGCATTATAAATTGAATTGTTAACAAGTGTGTCTATTTATAATATCATTGTTGTTTTCACTGTTGTTCTCTAATCTAAGCGCATCAATGGACATTTTATTCTCTTTTAGTGTATATATTGTGTTTACGTTGTGAGGTAGTTACCTGAGATTGGCATGTGTGTATATGAAGTGGAATCTGTTGTCTCAATCATAATGATACTACCATTTTAACAGTGTAATTATGTTCAGCTTATCGCTTATAATTCATGTTTTACGGAAAAATGTACATTTTTAAATATATTTAATATATGTAAAGCGCAAAGTGTATACTTAGTTTACTTTACTATTGCTGCATGTTTTACAAAATGTGTACATTTTCATTTATAAATGCACTAAGGCTTCACTTACGAGCATTACTTTTCTGTACATGACATTGTTAAGTGTATTGAATGCACATATAATGGGCACTAAATGCATAAAATCAATTCTCTACCAGTGCGGTAAATGTAAATAAAATGCAATGTTTGTTAATATAATTGATGTTATCCAGACAATTGTCTGCAATACTTTCCTTGCATCAAATAATCACAAATGTATACGCCGTCACAGTCTTGTAGAAACATGTTATCCAATGTACAAAGGAAATATATTTCCTTGCTTTGTTCATTTTGTTGTAAATTATTTAGTGAAAACAATGTCCAAACACTTGTTTTCAACGTTTCACAATTAAGAACACTGCAATGAAAACGATGAAATAAACCATTATTATAATATAACTAACATATGAGAAATGTTTAGTAACTTGTGAAGAACATTGATTCTAATTTTGGAAATTTTTACAAACTGAATAAACCATTAGGTTCTCAAAACAATCTAATTTAATGTTTATACCATACACTTTCTTGATTTGTTCGAGAAAAGTTATTATATAAATCTTAGAGTGTTTAACAAAATGTATCTTTGTAACTCTTGTACTTTAAAACAAAATAGTATTATTATGATTATTTAGTCTGTATCGAAATTTAAAATACCCAATATTGTATTGTATGTTTGGTAATACGTTAAACATTGTTGGTACATGTTAAGCAAATATAAGATTGTTTGTTTTGGCTTTTTTGTATTAACACTTAAGGTATTGGTAAAGTTAAATAGATTAAATCTGTAAACTGTACACATTTAAACGTTTTATCGTTTAAAACGTCACTTGTTAATCTATCATATTAAGTTTTGGTTGTATCAGATCATTAAAATCTAAACAAAAATCCAACTTGTTGTCTATGCTATATGTTATATGCTTTCAGCCGCACACGGGGAAATTACTTCTTTTATAATAACTTTTTTATATACCTTTATTCTCCATTCAGTTTTGTTATTATGATTGTGACAACATGCAACACAAATTTAATACAAAGCAAAATGCTGCGATGTTGATAACATTTCATCACTGTTGTGATTGAAACTAAAGTGAGTGAATCAATAATTTCATTAAAATTTGCATTATAGTCGTGTTGGTTTGTAAATGTGATTTACATTACATTTAAATTGTGTCCATGTACGACGCAAATTGTAAGTATGAAGATTATGTAAACTGCAATGTTTTTGCATTTTGTTGTTTTTTGTGTGTGGAAAACGATGTTGAAGTTTAGATCAGCCAATCACATTCTCCTGATATAAGTAATCTGGTATTGTATTGTTCCTAACAGTACTTATGCCCATCTTTAAAGACATCGGCGTATATTAATGTTAACATATCCGTCGGAAGGTTGGGCAGTCTGTATACCATTTATATACAAAACACTTTTACCAACGATCATACTATTTGGTATTCAAGTTACTTTTGAGGAAAATCGGACACCTATCGAATAGAGGTAAGAATATTACATTTGGCTTTTAAATGATAGATTCACTTCAGATGATGCAAACAGTTAAGCAGGACGATGTTTATTGATCTTCAATGAAACGGCCACATGGTAAAGCAGTATTCAATAAAATTTGTGAAGCAACTACAGTGGTTTGCATTTGCTGAACATAGGACTAAATTCAAGTGTTAAGCTTACCCTTACACATTGTGCTCATGGTGAGCTTTTGTAATCGCGTTTTGACTTTCATCTATCGTTCTTTTACAACACCTTGTTAAGACTTTGGGTCACATTTAAAGTAAATAGAGAATACTATGTTAGTGTGATTGTGTACTTAAATTTATCCCACGAGTGAAGAAAGGTTTACATGGCGAGGCTTGCAGAGCCTTGTAAGCCTTTCTGGCACGAGTGGGATAAATTTAAGTACACAATCACACTAACATAGTATTCTATTTATCCTACAATATTGTTTTATTTATTGTTTTCCTAAAATAAAAGCAAAAACACATGAAATTAACTGAATCTTACATTGCGTAGTAATATTTATTGTGATCTTTACTGTTTACGGAAATCGATATAGTCCTTAAGAATTCCACGCAAAAGAAAAGCAACGAGACAAAATATCGCTATACGCCTCGATTCAAATTTAATCAGCGTTCCAAATGTAACACACTCAAGTAGAACACAGACGGTTGTGTTCAAACTACAATTCTTGTTTCACCACTGTAAAAAACCAAAAAACAAACATGGCTCCTTCCATTTTGAAACTTACAAAATGTGTAGACACATACCGTGGCTACGTGAAGCATGATTCAGCATTTATTCCCGCCGATATTATTAATTTTAGTCTTTAAACAACTCTTCTTTTTACACACTTTATACTTACTTACATAAAATTATTGTCTACTCACCGAAGTTGTATAATTACCACGTCCATGTTTATTTTCGTAATTTTTAATTTGCTTCCATGACGAGTTAAAATTCTAGACAAATTTCTTCATCGCCATCCATCTTTTCCATTTTAAAGCACTGGGTGTAAGCAGGCAATTCTTTGTGGATAGACATTCTTTGATCGACTGACAAAGGAACGACTAAACCATCAAATAAATTACCATTTTAATTCGACATCGATTTCCTTCGAAAAATTTAAGAACAATTCACTGACACTTTTCTTAATTTTAATCCATCAATTGTTTAACAAAACATCGCGTTATTCGAGTACATTCGACATTTTAACTAAATCGAAAATGCAGTCTCACCAGTTTCATTCCAGTTTTATATCCAAACACTGTGTTTTTCACATTCATAATATTATAGTTATCCATCGTAAACACACACACACTCGTAAACTCGTTAAACGACCGCGTACCTAATGACCTAAATGACGCAATCAGGGGTGAAAGGCCAAAAAAACTAGTCCCTACGTAATGTTCTAAAAATAAGTGTGGATGAAACCTGATCTAAAATAACTGTGGAGAAAACCTTATCTTTTCTTTATGAGTCGTATTTGTTATATAAAATCATTAAGCTGTAGGATAAAAACATTTGTTCGTATACAATTTTGACCGCCTTGTGTGGGGTAAAACGCTAAGTCACTGAGTAAGGTTAAGTCAAAGAAAAGGCGTGTGAATACTGTATAAATTACATTGTTTGCCAACCTATCATGAAACATGTTTATAACATTTGTTCTTATGATATCTCGACTGTGTTGAGAAATACTTTAGGTATGTTCACAAAAACGCAACTAGGGACGCGGTTAAATTTTCGTGTGTATGGCTTTAGTTAAATCGTGTGTCATGCAAGACGTAACAATGTTTCCCAAACATTATGACACTTGCATGGTTCAAATGTGGTTCCAGCCCGTTGCAAAATATAGCTAGGGAGTGGATCAGTTTTCCTTTTAATGAAACCTTGCGAACTCTCTGTAAGCAATATTGTTTCCTAAACAACATTTAGCATGGTCAGAATATAGTTTAAATAATATCACAGGGAAGTTGAAAAACATAGCTGCTCAGGCCGTTTTCTAGCCTAGTCTATAATGACAACTTTTGTCACATTTTTGCACAGTAATAATGAAATTTGTTCAATTGATTATGCTGCCGTTATCGACAATTGCTACATTCCTTAAAAAACATGACAGCCGTGTTGGGAGGCTGTTCTCTTTTATACGGCTAGTGGGAACTTCTGTGAACAGTCGGTAAGTCATATGCGTTATCCTACAATCACGCTTCTAAATCATAACTTGCGTTCGAATGGTGTCTTGCCCTAGCATGAAGATTATTCAGGTCTGTTTAAACATATTATCTTGGAGGAGGAACAGTTTTCCGTTATATTGCTATAGTGAAACCTTGTGAACACTAATTTAATAACAGCGAAGTACGCACACGCTTATATCGGAAAGTAATGCATGGTTTGTGTTAAAAAAGATCACACCAAAAGCACTTTCTATGCTTATATTTAAATATACATCTGCCAATCGTGATACATCGGCTATCTCGGATTCCTCCGTAAGATAGGCCTCGTGGCTAACGGTCGCCATATTGCCTTGTATTACTACTTTACTACCCAAAAGGTTGTCAGTCTATTGTTATGAGGCTGTATACATGCGCGTTGAACTAGCGCCAAACTTTTTACCGAAACTTTGATATTAAGAGCACTATTAACGTTCATTTGTGTTGCATTTTGACCTATTATCCAAGTGATTTACTTTTCCATTATTATTTAATCACCCTATCATCCAATTTTTAAGATGAAATTACGGTGTTTACAAAACCAACCAAACCGAAAGTGAAACTGGATGCATTACGTTTCGCGATGTAAACATTAAATATTTGTTCA
The DNA here is from genome assembly GCF_020536995.1 of Dreissena polymorpha. NCBI lineage: Eukaryota > Metazoa > Mollusca > Bivalvia > Myida > Dreissenidae > Dreissena > Dreissena polymorpha. The sequence goes on from NC_068368.1 coordinate 73,602,263, forward strand.
GTTTGAGGAAGCGAATCGATAATAGACGTTGGAATATGTATGCAATACAGACTATCATTGCCGATTGTAATACTGGCTAAAAAATACCTTTTATGACAGGTCATGTATAGAACGTTAATCAAATAGTGACCATAAATCACTACAAATGTCTGGGTTGTTAATTAACCCATTTATGCCCAGTGGACTCTCCCATCCTTCTAAATTGGATCAATTTATTTCCAAAAGTAGGGGTGTCTGGTATATTTATTTCTATATTTAGAATATTTCTTACAGAAATTTCTTTAAGCAAACAGCGCAGACCCAGATGAGACGCCGCATTATGCGGCGTCTCATCTGGGTCTACGCTGTTTGCAATGTCCTTTTTTTCAGGACGCTAGGCATGAATGGGTTAATATAATTAATGCACGTTTCTGATCTAATTGCCTGTATCTAGTTGTAATTACCATGATATTGATAAAATTAAAACGTTTTTTTCATAAATTAACATTACATGTTTTATTTTTATCATTTAGGGAATATATAATTGTATCATTATCATCATTAAATATTCTGAAAATGATCTAAATTATCATGATTACTATAAAGTATAATTTTTAAATTTTACTCATTATTTTTAATGAATTTGCACATTTGCTTGATTCAAAATAAAATGAATTAATAAGGGTTTCAGTTGTTAGTTTTAACCCATTTTTAGTTCGATTAAATTTAAAGTACTTACTACGTACATGTATGTGAAATGCTCTTGAGTGCGTTTCCTGGGCCTAGAACCAGTACGGTGTCTCTTGGAGATTTCTTAAGAATGCTCCCACACTGGGGATCAAACCAGTGACCTCCAGATCATTAGGTGGACACCACATTGACTGTTACAATTGGATACTGTTTTAAGCTTCACTCTACTTTGTCTGAAAATAAAAGTCATAAATGATGTAATAGAAACATACATATTTAATTTTTAGTTTTACAAGGATATATATACATACATATATTATAATATCTTTTTATCGATGGTCAATCAATTTAAGTTTAACTAATATATACATACATATTTTATACACGTGTATGCTTTGATTTTTTTCTATTGAAGCCAAATTAATATCCCATTAGATAGATAGATAATATCACAGCAGTATTCCTATTTTGTCTGCAAGTACTGCAGAAATCATGGATTATTATTTTACTGAGTCAGCCTTAATCTTTATATTATAATTGTTAAAACAGATTAAGATGTGCATTATACAATTGAGGATGCATCAAGATTAAAAAAGGTACATGTATAAATTAATAAAGAATCAATAACAATCAGAAACTGTGCATTTTTTTTCAGTATTGTGTGAAAGGATTTGAAGTAATGATGTGTTTTTGAAATATGATTTATGTGAATTTGAATAAATATATAAAATTTAGTGATTTTCTCAGACAAAACTGTTAATTACATACTAAAGTATTCAGAATGTATTATTGTAATATTCATTCGAATTTTTTAGTACAAAAAGCACTTTTCCCTGGCATTTGTATTTATAGTAATTGCATATTTTATAATTCTGACAGCATTTATAAACTGTGTTCATGCAAGCATGAACACGGTTTCATTTTTTGAGTATTTAAACAAGAGGGCCATGATGGCCCTGTATCACTCCACTGCTGAAAAAAAGGCTGAAACAAATTTCTCTGCATGTGCAAATACTTAAATATAGGCCCTATTTAAGCACATGTACACTTTTGTGACCTTCTGGGCTGGGTCAAATTTAACCCCAGGGGCATAATTTGAGAAAACTTTGTAGAGGACTACTATATCTCACTACATACAAAATGTGGTAGCCCTAGGTCCTAGAGTTAAGGACAAGAATATTTTTAAAGTTTTCACAAAATAAGCAAGATATAAGCGTATATAATGTTCAATTTTGTGACATGCGGGTCAGGATCAAATTTGACCCAAAGGGCATAATTTGAACAAACTTGGTAGAGGACTATAAGATGTTACTGCATACCAAATGTGGTAGCCATAGTCCAAATGGTTTTCGACAAGAAGATTTTTAAAGATTTCACAAAATAGGCGCTTTAAAAGCGTTTATTCAATTTTGTGACCCCCCGGGGCAGGGTCAAAGTTGACCCCAGAGGCATTATTTGAACAAATTTGGTAGAGGTTTATTAGATGTCACTACATACCAAATTTGGTAGCCCTAGGCCCAATGGTTATGGACAACAAGATTTTTAAAGTTTTCACAAAATAGGCCCCATATAAGCGTATGTTCAGTTTTGTGACCCCGGGCAGGGTCAAATTTGACCCGAGGGGCATAATTTGAACAAACTTGGTAGAGAACTATAACATGTCACTTCATACCAAATTTGGTAGCCCTATGCCTTATGGTTAAGGACAAGAAGAGTTTTAAAATTTCACAAAATAGGCACTATATAAGCATATAATTGATTTTGTGGCCCCCGGGGCAGGGTCAAATTTGACCCCTGGGGCATAATTTGAACAAACTATGTAGAGGACTATACAATGTCACTACATACCAAATTGTGTAGCCCTAGGCCTAATGGTTATGGACAAGATTTTTTTTTAAGTTATCACAAAATAGGCATTATATAAGCATATGTTCAATTTTGTGACCCCCTGGGCAGGGTCAAATTTGACCCTAGGGATTAAATTTGAACAAATTTGGTAGAGGACTATTAGATGTCACTATATACCAAATTTGATAGCCCTAGGCCGGATTGTTATTGACAAGAAATTTTTTGAAGTTTTCACAAAATAGGCCTTATATAAGCATATGTTCAATTTTGTGACCCTCAAGGCAGGGTCAAACTTGACCCCAGGGGCATAATTTGAACAAACTTGGTAGAGGACTATAAGATGCCACTACATACCAAATTTGGTAGCCCTAGGCCCAATGGTTATGGACGAGAAGATTTGTAAAGTTTTTACAAAATATACCCTATATAAGCATATGTTCAATTTTGTGACCCCCGGGGCAGGGTCAAATTTGACCCCAGGGGTATAATTTGAACAAATTTGGTAGAGGACTATTAGATGTCTCTACATACCAAATTTGATAGCCCTAGGCCCAATGGTTATGGACGGGAGATTTTTAAAGTTTTCACAAAATAGGCCTTATTTAAGCAAATTTTCAATTTTGTGATCCCCAGGGCAGAGTCAAATTTGACCCCAGGGGCATAAATTGAACAAATTTGAAAGAGGTACACCCCAGGAACATTCCTAAGAAATTTCATCAGAATTGGACCAGTAGTTTAGGAGAAGATGTTTAAAGGAAAAGTTTATGCATGGATGCACGATGGACACAGGACCTTTGGCCAGTGGAGCTAAAAATCAAATTAAACATTTAGTTTTGATTTAAAATCAGTTTTTATATGCAAGTGTCTATTTCACTTATAAATTAAAACAGCATATTATTCATTATTGAAAAGATTATTCCAAGCTTGATGTCATATTTCAACTTTGCATAGTGTAGTTAATTGAACATTGTATTGAACTGTATGGGCAGCTATATTTTTTAATTTATGTATGTTGTATTATACAAAATGCATTATTTCTACCACAAGTAGACCATATAAGGCCTACTGCTACTAAATAGGCACTGATATGAATTTGACACTGTTTTTGATGCTCATACAAAACTTTAATTATTACTACACTTTAGTATATAAAATATTTTCAAGTTTTTGTTCAACATTTTTTGCAAAAGAAAAGAGTGTCTTAATGCATTTGAAAATATACTTAAAACAAACTAAAAATGCATTTTAACATACCTTTTTCCTGGTAAAGTGTATTTGGGATGATAAAAAATACACTTGAAGAGTATTAATGCTGGAAAAATGCAGACAAAAATACATTTGTTTCTGTTAGAAGTGTGTCTTGTCTGCATTTTTAAGTGTATTAAATGCACATCAAATGCAGATAAATACAATGCCAATACTGTTACATGTATTGTAATGGACATAAAATGCACTTGTTCTTGTAATTAAATGCTTTAGTGAATTGAAATAACCTTTTATAGCGTTTTAACAATTAATAATACCTTTTTATATAAATTTTCTTTTGAAATGTGACACTTTAATGATTTTTGCACCAATAGTAAGAGATATAATTTGTGCTCATAATGCTTTATCATTACACTACATAATATCATTTGTTGTATGAAAATTACCCGTAAAATTCATGTGAAAGCTCAAGCGATCAATAGCAGCGTGCTATACCCTGCTCCTTTTTACATGACTTGATGGTATTTAGTCCCCAATTCTACATGGCTAAGGGAAAATTAATGTGCAGATTTGACAAATAAGTCTTAACTGGGATCCAATAGGCAGACTTTCATATAACTTGTATTTAATTTAAATCATGATCTGAATTGCTCTTTGGCAAATCTTGTTGGTCACAGTATTCAACTGAATTTTGTTCACTTTGTAGTGATTATATTTTCTATATTTATCAGACAACATCTTTCTTCAAAAGTTTAAAATGATTGCTTGGTTAATTTAGAAACAAGATCAATGCATCATAACATAAAATGAAAAAATGTGTAATAGTAAAAATGGCAGCAAAAAAGCACTAGATTATCTGCCTTAAATCTGAGACGATATGTTGATGTATTGGAATTTCTCATAAATAATGTGCTCCATAGTTGTATAATTGTATAGTCGCATGCATGAGTGGTGTCAATGTCACAATACCAATTAAAGCCTATAATTTACTAAAACAATTTAAAGTTTGATGTGAGTTTTTTTCAAGATCTGTTATATATAATTATATATACATGTATATATATATATTGTTGAAAAGTTAACATGCAATAAGTTTACTGTAATTAAGTGACAAATAGTTTTACTGATTTGGTTGGATGCATATATGCAGATATATCATGGTTTGTGCAGAGGACAGTAGCAAAAACAAGAGCTGTCTCCGTAGGATGACATACGCCCCCGATAAACGCTTTAATAGAAGTTATAAGCATTTTTCAAAACCTAAAAGCCGACCCTAAGTTCAAGGTCAAAGAGGTCATATTTTGTGTGTGTATGGGAAGGCCTTGTCCATATACACATGCATACCAAATATGAATGTTACATCTGAATTGACATAGAAGTTATGAGCATTTTTTCGAAACCTAAATGCAAAGTGTGACGGATAGACAGACGGACAGTGCGATCACTATATGCCCTCCTTTGGGGGCATAAAAATGTGTTTCACATTGTTTTGGTAAATTAGTAATGTAGTTAAAAGAACAGAATCATCAATTATAAAGTTATTGATTATAAAGTGTTGCTGGCATATTTGATGCATTCATCTAGCTATAAGAAGGTCCCTGTTTTATCCCCACTGGCACCGAGTGAGGGTTCTCAAAATCTTTAAACAATATGAATAACTACATATAGGGTCGAGAGCCTTGTTGATATGGGGGCTAAACACCTGAAATCAAAGCGACCCAGGTTAAAGGCCGAGGCCAAATAAATAAAACAGAGGCCGCATGAGCCTGCTATACTCTGAACAAGTATTGTTTCTTCTCAGAAAACTTGCTTTATTGTCTTACTAAGCTTTAGACTTTGAGTTTCAGTGCAATCAATCTAAAATAAATTGGTCAAATTAAATAATAATTTGTAAAAAATAAACATTCTGCACAAATTCAATTATTTACTTTACCTGTGTGCATGAATCATTTCAGTCTTGATGGTTAGTGAACTATGTCAAAAGCACAATATCTATGAAACACTTGTTTTTTGAATAGTGCAATGTTCCACAGAAATGATGCTGATGATTATTCTACACGATGATGAATTATTAGATATATTTCTAAATTCCATTTCCACCAACAATTCGGTTATTCCACTACCAGTTTACATGCTTCATACACAGTTGAAAATAACACTATTTCACTCAACAACCGTGACACATGTACTCAATTTTTCAACTTTTCGCAATTAAAATTGTCTTCTACTGTTATTGTTGTTGTTGTACTTTTGAAAGTAGTTCGAAAGATGGCGACCATTAACCCAGAGATTGATTTATGAAATAAATCGTCTGCTGATCCAGAGTGACACATCTGCATTAAATCAACTAATATAGTCTAAATATAAAAGCGAAATTGACTCCCCTATTGTAACTACAACACGCATCAAAGCATATATTATTGTTTATATGCAGATTAACATCAATTATTAGCAAAATTAACGGGATTCGATTCAATGTGATATTCAATTCAAACTAGATTTGAATATGCAACAAATAGGATCGAAACTTCGTTCGTGTTTTGACAAGTACCATATTATTAAAAAAGTTTTAGTTACACACTTTTCAAATTCCAAACCCATGAGGTTTTCGTTATAGATATACAATTACAACTTATACAACTGCTGATAATTTATTACTTAACATTGTGTTGAGAGCCTCTTATTTTAGCCAGTGTGGTAAAATGTTCAAAGATACAATCAATGTACTGCAAAGGCTACTACACATTGCTCATGTATTAGTTAAATTATAATATTGGCTTATTTTATAGTTTACATTGCAGTGTTCTCAATTATGAAACATTGAAAACAAGTGTTTGGGCATTGTCTTCACACAATAATATTGAAACAAAAAACAGCCACGAAATATGGTTCCTTTGTAGATGTAGAATAATTATTGCATCGAATCGTGTATGGTTATATATTCAGCAAGACGATAGTCCATAGCACACAAATTAGAATTTACTCTTTTATAACCTCTCTCGTAATGCGCGTCGATGCTCGAACTTGTTCCAGAGAATGACCTCTTGATTGCATAATATTCATACACAATTTTTTAAAAATATTAAGGGTATTTCATGCTGGCTCAGGTTTCATCTATCGTATTTATGAAACAATGTGACTATGAATTAAATCAATTGCATACACAAAGATAATTCATATTATGCATAATGAATGAAAGCATAGCTCTGACAACAAAGCGAAACAAAAGATAAAACGTTCCTAACGTCGTCAATACCGCAAATGAACAGTTGGACGTGATAAAATGTAGGGCGTCAGCCGATGATTATATGCCAAAAAATGACGGGAATCAATTGCGCTCTCTAGGGCATTTTTCAGTAACACAGATAATTTTGTTATATCAACCTATCGGATGACGTTATAGTAGCTACCTGTCTTACGTACACGAGAAACAAAGCAAACAAGATTTATAACGAAAATAGGACGGTCGATATGTGATTAAATTGTATTTGTCAAGCTTTCATTTGTAAAACAAAAATGCCATTATAAAGCTTCGAATTATGATTATGTTTAGAGCATTCGCGAAATCAAAGATCATGTAGTTGTGTTTTTTTCGGAACAATAGATTTACTATATAGGTTATGAATAAGTAAATCTTATTGCACATCACAAAATTGCATCCTGTCATCGATAACAGTGACTTGGATATCTATCTTCAACTGGATCAAATACCAGATTATTAAACTAGTCTTTATGTTTCCATTTCCTTCTTTCGACGTTTGTTTTTACTACATACTTTTATCGATGCATAACGGTAACTTGATTCAAATCCATGTTGCTTCAAATAAACAAAGATCTCATTATTCAACTTAACTCGCCGACATTCTCTGTACGCTGCGTGTTGATTGTATCTTGACGTCATTTAATTGATTCATTTGGTAATTCACCTCTGTATCGAAACACAATTGTAGTTAACCCTTTTAAAAATGTTCAACAACCAATAATAGGAATGCAATAAGCAACAATATCTTTTTATAATGATACATCCTTGATCATCTTAGAATAACAAACGATGCTAAAAAGACAAACTCTCATCTAGTTGAGGTTTATGTAGGGCATTTAACTTTGGGATACACACATATGTTACTACATTTCGTTTTCAATATGGAAATTGAGATTGCGAGAAACACAAAAAGTAATTTGAATAACTGCGAAGAAAGTAATCAACCAACCAATATGGTGAATATTTAAAAATGGGTGGTATATTTTTTTTTTATTCGCGCTAGGGTGACAAAAATATGAATTAATCAGACGGTACCATAATCCTATCTACAATAGCAAACATATCAAACAGTTTGGTCACAGGAAAAAGCGTACTTCCTTTGTATTATGAAACGCAATACAACGAAGTGGTCTGCAATTATTTCCATAATTAACAAAAATAAATCCAATTACTCGCAATTAGTGTTCAATTCAATAACACAGAAAACGTACACATCTTACCACGATGCAGTTCAATTAATGGTATAAACATTGTGTATACAATCAAGAATAGAGAACATTTGTAAACTAAAACTGTGCACGCTTTGTGGAAATATCTTGTAGAGACCAAATACATAAAGGTATTGAAGCTGTATGCGTTTAGAAAAATTAAAAATGTTTTATCACCACTCCAGCTCGATTTTAAATTAAATGACAGCCGATTGTGTAAACTCCTCTCTTTTATATGTCATTATATTTTTCAAAATAAACTTCGGATTACTTTTTATGTGAATGGACACTCTTTAACAGGTGATTTGCTAACGGGTAACATGCTACCCACTGTACAAATGTTATTCCTAGAGGCGGAGCACTTCAGTACCTGGAATGTGAGTGCATTACCGCTTTTAACCGTTACGCCCTTAACGTGTGTATTACCGATTTAAACCTTTATAAATGTCTGTATGTTATAATAGGACGCAACACGATTCAAAAGATCGCAAACATCATTATTTTCGCGAGCCTTGGCGAGCGCTTTCGGTGTTCGAGCCGAGCAACATAAACTTCTATGTATTCAACGCTGATCATAGTATTCTATTTATCCCTTTTGATTTTTTTTCAACGTGGCATTTAACATAAATAGATATAATAACCTTAACAATAAGTTTCATTCATTCTTTAAAGCGCTTAAAATCTAACGAATGTAACCATGCGTAGAAATATTGAATGTATTTGTTCTGGTACGCAAAATAGTCTTAACAAATTTCACACCAAAACTATTAAACGAGAAAATAAATCAGCATATGCCTCGATTCAATTTTACGCAGCATGCAAATTGTAACACATTACGGCCGCCAAAAGAATATTTTACTTTAATATAATTCATTTTATTTTCAAAGAAAATGATGAACGTTTAATACGGTGGCGATGCTCCTGGCAAAATGATGGCGATGTCATCATACAAGTAAATTTAGATTAACACACAGAGTCGTTCTAACATAAATTATCAAAAAACGATACTCGCCTTATTTGTTCATGGACGCTGCAGATTTTGATGGCGTCTAGATATAGCCTTCACATCCTGTAGTGTGTGACCCAACATAAGATAATCCGTCATAATTCTATTAAACTTTGAAACACTTGTTGCAAACTGGTTATTTTTACTGAATAGACTTTCTTTGATAAAATAACATAGACAAAGTTTATTCATGAAAGAAAATACCTTTACGTTACCTTAAATCCCAAAGCAAAGCAATTCGAACAGACTACTGAACCAAAATACACACCAATCAATATGTTCTACACACACAATTTTACACCCAAATAGGCACGCACATTCTGAACATCAATAACACGAATAAGCTAGTCTTACCGGTTCCATCCGAGGTAAGTATTTCATAGGATGTGTACTTTTTTATAATTACATTCAGGATAAATTTACAAGAAAAAAATGCGCGTCTTCAATGTTTTATTCCCAGACATCGCATACTAGTTTCGCGTACACCAAAAAATGACATCACATAATTTTGGAAAATGACGCAATAAGTATGTCATTTTATGACGCCATCAATCGGCTGATATATATTATACGGATGGCGAAAAATTATGTCCCTTGACTAGATCTGAAGATTGAAGGTCGTATTATTTTAAAGCTAAGGTTTTCTCGACTCTAGAGATTTGTTATGAAAAATCATTCAGTGGTAGAATAAAAAGTAGTCCGTGCACGCGACATGTATATTCAACAAGGTGGGATACAGGTTAGTTTATTCCATGAGGTGTTATACCATCAATGTTGGTATAAAAATGGGATCAAAGTCACTAGAAGATGCACTTTTGACAAGTAAACAGTACTGTACGGTGTCGTTATTCACCGGACGCTGTATGCGCAGTGGTTAGCTTCCCATTAACATTTGAGAGCTCAAATAACGCCGATGTTCATGAATTCAGCGAATCAATTTTTTTAAACAGTTTTATTTATTGATTTGTGAGGACAATAATACCATTAAGATGTTGAATTTATAGAATGAAATAAATTTGCAACTAAACAAACGGAGGCAGAACATGGACAAGATAAGTATACAAGGGAGGTAATTGCATCGCGAAAATAGATGTCGCGTGTCGAAAAAATTTCAGATGCATCCCTTGTCTATTTTTTGGTCTAAATTTCCATATGTATGAACGGTCAACGCCCGCTACGCGGGCTTTTGCCCGTATCAGTTTTATCTTTTTTTATTTTCTCCGCTTTCTGTCCGTCCTGGTCGGCCACTATCTCCACCTACAATATAAGAACTTGAACCTTGAAACTTACACACACAGTAGCAATGAGCATATGTGCGACGGTGACGGCGACGGAATTTTGATCTGACCTCTGGGTCAAAAGTTTTGGGTAAATAAATGGGTAAAATGGGTAAAAAAAGACTCATTTTACTAGCAACATGAAACGCACATGATAATAACTTTTTACCCAGGGGTCAGTTAAAAAAATCCAAATAGTGTACCGTCGCACATATGCTCATAGCTACAATGTGTGTAAGTTTCAAGGTTCTAGTGCTAATAGTGTAATTCGTACCAAAATTTTGTTTCGTAACCAAAATTTTTCGTACCCAAAAAATTTTTCCTACTCAATTTGTTTCGTACCCAAATTTTGTTTCGTACACAATTTTTTTCGTACCCAATTTTGAGTTCTACCCCAAAAAAATTATTTTGTACCCAAATGTTATTTCGTACCCAATTTGTTTTAGCATAATTCTTTCGTACCCATTAATTTTCGTACCCAAACTTGTTTTCGTACCCAATTTTTTTCGTACCCAATTTTTTTTCATTCACAATTTTTTTTTCGTGCCCAATTTGTTTTCGTACCCACATTTTTGTTCTTTTGTTACCCAAATATGTTTTCGTACCCAAATTTGTTTTTGGCATATTTTTTTCGTACCCAAAATTGTCGTACCCAATTTTTTTTTCGTTCCATTAATTTTGTTATATCATGACTTCCTCATTTATTCACCAATTGAGTTCAAATTAATACTGAACATCTCTTATTACAACACGGTCTATCTCGACCATCCATGTCCATATTACCCACTCTGGGGCCCCACCTGAATAGGCCTTGCCCACCCAAAATTGACTTTTAATATAAAATCTATACGGCGTGGGGGTACGCGTCTGCCTCTGTCGCGCCTCTTCTAGTTTGTATTAGTATTATAATATAAGCACAAATCTGCTTTTTGTAATCTTACGTTAATCTTTATCTTTACTATATTGCTATCTAAACTTACATAAAAAACAATCAAACTGTTAGAGATATCAAAGTGACACTGCTTGTATGACTCCCCCAATATCAATATATACAACACTTGAACCGAACACAAAGTATGTGTTTTGTACTGTGTATATTATATGTTACCCATGTTGTATCGATGTATATCTGGAAGAAAATAAGTATTGTTCTGGGTTTTTTATATTAAATGCGATCCTTATCAATCTAACCAGCACACTCATTAGAAATCCGTTGAGAATGCTAACACACGCCATTAAAAATTTTAACAGTAATTAAATCGTAATGACACATGCATCATTAAGTCATTCAACACCTTTGTTTTGGGGCCTTTGGTAAGGTTGTTTATTGCATCACGTATAACTAGTTATGGTATGGTAAATTATTATATAAATTAGTTACCTCATATTCTCGGAAAAGCAGCATTAATCAGACTTAAACTACTGTTCTTTTACATATCATGCCTATGCTTTCGACATCAGAACTGTTAAATGAATTATGTTTGGTCCACCATCACCTAAATTGTTATAATACACATTTTCGGGTCAAAAAAATCAGCATTTAAATGCGAAGTACAAAATGAACTTCCGTGTTGTAACCGACCCTCAATATAAAGTAACAGCTTTATAAACGGGCATGTATTCATCTAGTGAATGTTATTCATACGTGAAGTAGGTGCGTTTAAATACGAGATTGTTTAGAATGTGTTCGAATCTTGATATAAACGTTGTGACTGGATGATAAAATATTCTATTCAAATAGTGTTTTTTTCGTAGGAGTAGTAAAAATTGAGTTATGTAATAACTTTAAAAGTGGTTATTTACAAATGTTCAAAACCGTACGTGGCAAAAGCGTTATATAACAATTAGGATAAGTAGAGTTATTTACGTAACAATGTCTGAGATGAGCGTGCTGTGTCTTGTTGAAAATCCGAGGCACGAACTATGGTGGAGGATATATATTATGTTTGCCTCAATCACCACTATGCGTATTTTGTCAGAAGGTACTGACATTCTGTTAGTTGAGTATATTTAAATAATATCGTTCATATAGGGTTATTAATGCATTACGAATACACCATAAGAATATACACACGTAAAGTGTTTTGTTTACAACAAATATAATACGTTTAATAAACAACTCGTAATACGGCCGTAAGTATTTAATATATACTAATAAAATAAACATATTTTTTGTTTTCCGCATATTGTTTACAAAGGGTGATGATCAATGTTTTTATTATATATTATTAACATTTTTATGATTTTTTTATTTTTACATTTTACTAGCACAAACTTGTTCAAGCCCGTGTCTAACCTGTGGTACAGACAACACATGCGCTAGCTGTGTGGATGGATACTATCTGTATAGCAACAAAACGTGTGCTCCGTGTTCGATAACAGGCTGTCTTACGTGTGCCAATCAATATAGTTGTACTTCGTGTAGGAAAGGTAAATGGAGTACAATGAATATCGTGTTCAATAATGTAGCATTGGATGCAACAACAATACGTGCAATGTCGGAGATGGTAAGTGCTCTAGCATGGACGGATATTATGGCTATTATTGTTTGCAGCAATGTTCGGGGAATTGCTCTGATACATGTGAAAAAGGCAATGGGTCATGCCTATGTAAACCAGGATACTTTGGTAATACATGCACATGTAAGTGTTACCTTGGATGCAAAGACTGTGATAATGATTATTATTGCTCAGCATGCCCACCTGAAAAATACGGCCAATTATGTGAATTTCCTTGTCATTTTGACTGTAATGGTACCTGTCATATCATAACCGGTTATTGCATAGCGTGTAAAGCTACATGTGTAGCATGTGATAGTTCGACTTCAAAATTTTACGGCTGTATACCGGGATATAATGGAAAAGTTTGTGAACATAAATGCTCTTCACAACGTCCAACAAATTGCAATCAATACGAAGATCAATGCGTTAACAACCGTCCTTCCTCTTCCAATTGTATGGGTAATTGTAATTCAACAAGGAAATGCTTTCAATGCGAGACGGGATATTATGGCGACTATTGTAATGAAACATGTCCTGTTAACTGCGATGGCCAGTGTGATAGATTCAGTGAGGAGTGTTTGAAATGAAGTCCAGGATATCATTGGCGCCGTTGTACCAGCGTGTGTCCTGCTACATGTGAAAACGGATGTGATCGTTTATCCGGTTCTTGCGACAATTGTTCAACAGAGAGGTGTGGCAAAAGCTGCGAGTTAACGTATTCTACAAATTGTGTTGATAACGTTTGTATGTCATCTTCAGAGTCATGCGTTCTGTGTACATCTGGCTATCATGGAGTTTTCTGCAAATAATCATGTCCTTATATGTGTGAGACGTGTTTGAACGGCACGCATTGCACACAATGCAAGAGGGGTAAAAAGTACGGTCAAATGTGTCAAAACTCATGCCCTGATACATGCGACAACTTAACGTGTGACATACGTTCAGGAGAATGCCACAAATGTATAAACAATACATTATACAGTGGGTGGTGCAATGTTTCATGCAGTTCCAACTGTAAGTATACAGAATGTTTCAAAGACAGTGGTACGTGTACCAGACGTTGCATTATCGGCTATTACGGTCTTCTCTGCGATCACAAGTGTCCTGAAAACTGTTTACGATCTGCAGTCAACACGCCCGCTAGATGCGACATAGATGGATATTGTTTCGATGGCTGTGTGGAAGGGTTCAAAGGGAAAACATGTGGTAATTAAACGACATTTATTATGGTTCATATATTAGTTTTGGTATTGTGTCAATGAGCTCAAACTCGCCCAACGAGCTTTAGCATATACATGTATTGTATTTTATATTAAGAAAAAAAAAACAACTTATATTATTCATGGTAAAACTCGCTCAATAATTATTTAAAAACCTTGCAATTTCTTAAAGTCTGTTAATGATACATTTCGAATAAATAAAAAATACACATATATACGTCACATTGACGATGTGTAAAATGTTTGTGATTTGTGCGGCAATTCAACGCATATAAAAGAAAGGTTCTACGCAGATGTGAATGTAACTTCCCCTGATGGAGTTAACAACACGAGTGATCCACCTGTAGCTATCATTTCCGGGGCAGCAGGAGGGGGCCTGGCACTTATCATACTCATAGTGGTTATTGTGGTCGTTCTAAAAATGAGGTATTTTTATTCGTCATTGAATTTTAACTGATTGATCTTCGTGATGTACAATTTGCATTATTCCATTGATAATGACGTTTGGTTTGGTGTTTATTATTGTATAAATTCTATTTAAACTGTTTGATTTATTAAACATATGACAATCTCATCGTTGTAATTGTATTCACTTTGCGCGTTTTGTTGAAATAGTTGTAACGTAACGAATAGTTGAACATTATCTATTGAACATTTGACAAATCATGTATTTACAAAATAAACAAGTTTATGGTGTGGCCTTATGTTTACAAAAACACATTTTAATGGCGTGGCCTTATTACAAGTTATTTTATTTACCCTCATTTATGAATTACATAACTCAGTGAATTAGATTTACTTTTTTTGTTTAAGTAACGCATCTAACCGTGAATTACAGTGTTAAATGGATGAATAAACAGTCAGCCCGCCGCATATTGTTTAGAAAATTTACCGTGATTAGAAAACGTTGTATTAGAACTAAATTAAAATAAATTGCAATGAAAACCTTAATGCACTCGATTACGTTAATCGTGTATCAACGACTACATGACATAGTGTAAGACTCTCAACAGACATATATATGACTTGATGTTACGTTTGCTAAAATGGTACTAATACCTTGAATCACATCATACAGCCCCCCCCCCCCCCCTTATTGGATAAGACTAATATTTATCTTCTGATATAGTTTCTGGAGGTTCATTGCTTGCTATTTTACCATTAAATGCATTGTTGATTCGACTTTTAATCATTGTATGTTATATTGTTATGTTTAAAAATAAAAATAACTCTCGGTATTTGTAGGAACTTCATTTAAAATCGACTTTGTTTTTTTAAATCTACATAGACGGCTTAAAGAAAGATAATCTCCGGGAAATGTGTACGAAAACAGCGCATTTGATGGAATGCCGGTTCATGCCCAGTCAAAGGTAGTTTAAAACTAAAGAAACAATTTCATTGAATATATATATGACACATTTTTTACGCGTCCCCATCATTACAACCATGCTATATGACAGCTATTAATTGCTGTCATGATCAAAGATGACAGCAGGACATGCACACACTTATCTTTCAAGACATTATTGTGGTTTTTATTATGATTTATTGATTGTAATGTTGTTGTTCTTTCTTGTTACATCATTGTAACGCGACATTTGAAGATCCAACAGGTGGACTTCTGACGTCGACGTCAGTCTACAGTAACTTGGATGATAATCCGGATATGTCTCATACATATTCATCATTGGAAATCAACGCTGCTGGCATAATGCCGGATACTTCACATACGTATACGAACCTTGATCCCAATGCTAAGGGTGACAATCTGACCAGTCGAACACAGAAACATCATTGGCTAATAAAATGCGGTTTGAAACCGAATGATGATTTCGTATGTAACATAAAACGTCTTTTTATTATCGAAGTGACATAAAGAAAGCATGTTTTATCTATGTTCGTATGACCAATTGCAAATCATTTAATCATAAATTTAAACTGTATGCATTATTCTTGATAATTGATGCAATAACTTATAAGAACTATTGCAACAAACTACATCAGGTATATATGTAGAACTATAGTAGTGAGTATTACCGTAGTGAGTTATGAATGTAGAACTGTAGTGAATTATATATGAATCACCATTGTGTTTTTCTGTATAATACCAGAGTGCGTTATATATCTGTAGTGCTTATGTGAGTTACGTGTGAATTACCATACTGAGTTATATGTGTAGTATCATTGTGAGTTATATGTATAATACAATAGTGCGTTATATGTGTTGTGCCGTAGTGAGTTATATGTATAATACAATAGTGCATTATATATGAAGTGCCATAGTGCGTTATATGTGTAGTGTCATAGTGAGTTATATGTGTAGTGCCATAGTGCGCTATATGTGTAGTGCCATAGTGAGTTATATGTGTAGTACCATAGTGAGTTATATGCGTAGTACCATAGTGAGTTATATGTGTAGTACCATAGTGAGTTATATGTGTAGTACCATAGTGAGTTATATGTGTAGTACCATAGTGAGTTATATGTTTAGTGCCATAGTGAGTTATATGTGTAATACCATAGTGAGTTATATGTGAAGTACCATAGTGAGTTATATGTGTAGAACCATATAGAGTTATATGTATAATACCATAGTGCGTCATATGTATAGCAACATAGTAAGTTATATGTTTAGTACCACAGTGGGTTATATGTATAGTACCACAGTGAGTTATATGTATAGTACCACAGTGGGTTATATGTATAGTACCACAGTGGGTTATATGTATAGAACCACAGTGAGTTATATGTATAGTACCACAGTGAGTTATATGTATAGTACCACAGTGAGTTATATGTATAGTACCACAGCGAGTTATATTTATAGTACCACATTGAGTTATATGTATAGTACCACAGTAGGTTATATGCGTAGTTCCATAGTTAGTTATATGTGTAGTACAATAGTGAGTTATATGCATTATACCATAGTGTTTTATATGTAAGGAATCATAGTGAGCTATATGTATAGTGCCATAGTGAGGTATATGTATAGTGGCATATTGATTTATGAGTGTAGTACCATAGTGAGTGTTATGTGTAGTACCATAGTTGGCTATGCGTGTAGTACCATAGTGAATTATATGTATAGTGCAATAACGATTTGTGTGTGAAGTACCATAGTGAGTTATATGTATAGTACCACAGTGAGTTATTTGTGTAGTACCATGGTTAGTAGTGAAATAGCACTTTAAAATATACTGTTCGAACATTTAGAGTAATTTATTATGGACGTAAACCCGCATGTCCGAAAATTAAGTATTTGGGCTAAAAAGGCCACACAAATTAATTAGAGTATTTGCGTATGAGTGTGTAGAAGTGTGAGTTAAGTGTGCAGTTCCATTTTGATCTGTGTATATAGTGCCTGTTTAAGATGAGTGTATAGTATTGGCGATTGCTCTGTGTGTAGTACGTGAATGCGTATGCATATATTTTAATAAGATTAGTATTAAATAGTATTCTGTTGTAGAGAAACGATTTAAACCATTTTTAAAAGTTGTCGATCAATGAATGTCGATCTCCTCCAATTAATACTGTATACGCATGGCTCTTTTGTTTGATGTTGTTTGTTTAACTCTTTACCACTAACATACGAATTTTGACGCATTTGTAGTCTATTAGAAAATTACATTTAATTAAAGACTTTTCTTACTAGATTAAATTTGTAAAGGCTTCATTTCTAATCCTTAGAAACGGATGAGCAGAAAATAGCATAAAACCTGAACAGGCTGCGAATTCTGGTTTATGCTGTTTGCACATAGCTGTTTAGACTTTGCTTTTGACGGGAAAAGGGTTAATTCGTGCAGATGTTTTAGCTTAAGAGTTTTATATGAATGTTGGTGAGCAAAATCTAAACGGATTGCGGGCAAAGAAATCAGGAAAAAATCCTTTAGCGTAAAAACTTGTTTTAGATGCATATAATGCACACTTGTCTTCACTTCTTATCAACACGTATTATGTTTTAGGAATGGGGAGTATATGCATTATATATCACAATTAGTGTGTTAATGTCTTATCATAAGTGTGAACTTATCTAACTCGTTATGATATTGATGGAACATAAAAAAATCATAAATCTTTTTTCAAAACTATTTATTAATATACCATTCGACTAACACAATAGAGGATAATAGATACATCTTATTGTGTATAAAAATGCCTTGTGCACAAGATTCTAAAACAAACTTACCATATACATTACTTAACCACTTAATTGTGATTGAGGCATAGTATATATTACATTTATTTATGGTTCAGATCTTTTAGGTAGGAAATTTATTTGAATTACATTTTCAAGTGAATGAATAAAATGTTAATGAACTTTTATTAATAAAATATATAGCAAACACATTTTTCTCTGACACAACAATACCATATACAAATCTTTTACAGCATACATACGGAAACCGTTCACATGGCTCAACATATTGCTTTGAAAACAGTATACAAAAGATGTGTATGATTGTAACAGCTTAAAATAACTATTGAGTATGTTCTTTTAAAAGATAACAAACAAAACAATCAACATTAAGTCATTGATCTGAGTTAATAACTATATTTTACTTTTGAAAAGTTGAAATTAAAATTTCTAACTATATATCTATTTCTCAACACTGCCAAACACGTGTTTAAAATAAATGTATGCCTTATTTAACACATATGTTACTTCTATTTTTATGGAATACCCAGCTGCTTTTACAAAGTCTTATACAAACATCAAGTGTGTAATACGAATACTATAATGGAATGCACATTATGCACTGCATTCAATGTAGACCGTTATAATATGTGTACAGCGCAATAACAATAGTGTAACACAATTTATCAGCAGTAGCATGCTTAACATTGAACAACATGTAGGCACAGTTGTGATGAGGCCGCTGTATTACGTACGTACTGGTCATATGTTTATATCACTGAGCCATGAATTTTATCGCAAGCAGTTCAGTTATTTGTTCCATACGTTCCGGACTTAATACCAACATTACATCGGCATAAATAAAATTCTGAAACTAGCCATTAACGGGTTCTTTATACATATATCCATATTCCATTCTGTCAAACCAAAATCGACATATAACGCATATAAATAATAAACGCCAATTACTTTGATTGGTTTATGAGCATATACATCATATAAAATCGTGTAATTAAAAGCAAGATCGCGAACTGATATCAACAAAGGTTTCAATGGCTTGAAAATGTATTGTCGAAAACAAAATAGCTTCGTAACATTTTTGACATTAATACGATCCCTTTTTCGCTATGCGTGCCTTCCCAAAGGTCCCAAATACGTATTAAAATGATACAAGATAAGTATTGATGCAAAGCATCAAAGGGCGTCGGGAATTTCAGTGTAAAAGTGACCAAATGAAGTTAAATGGAACGATTATTTTTCTACTGTAATTATTAATATATTGGCCGATTATTTTAAACAAAATAGAAAAAGATACTGGTATTACCATTATCTATGATTATGTGTTATAACCCCCCAAATAACCATTATCTATGATGTTGTGTTATAAGCCCCAAATAACCATTATCTATGATTTTGTGTTGTAAACCCCAAATATGTTATAGTTCGTTTTATTTACATTGGTTTCCTTTTTTTACTGACATCCGTGTACAGTTTTCATTAATGGAACAGAACTGTGTAGGCTTAAAAAATCTGCTTCATCTTGTTAGCGTAATTTCATATTTTACTCAACTTCAAGGGGAGATGATTCTGAACTTATTATTACGTTGCTCATTTACGATAGGGGTTAAGTACTCATTGATATGAAAAAACTGATAAAGTTTTAATGTGTTTACGACCCCCCCCACCCTCTCACACATATATAAACAAAAAATGGTTACAATAAAACAACATATTTATTTAAACTAAAATGTATACACCAAAACAAAAAGTTAATGTAGAACACAAAGCAGTTCAGTTATTTGGTCCATACGTACCGGACTTAATACCAACATTACATTGGCATAAATGAAATTCTAAAGCTAGCCATTTATGGGTTTTTATACATATATCCACTATCCATCGAGGCAAAACAAATTCGAGGCATTTGACATATAACGCATATAAATAATAAACGCCAATTACTTACATAGGTTTATGAGCTCATAATTCATTTCAAAACAGGTGTTATTAAAAAAAGATTGCGAACTGATACTAACAATGGTTACAAGGGCATCGAAAATTGTCTGGTTGAATACTAATTGGCTTCTATACATTTTTGACATAAATACGATCCATGTTTTCCTATTCGCTCCTTCTAAAAGATCCCAAATGCGTTGTAAAATGATACAATGAGAATACATTATCACAATATGGACACATATACTTGATAGCACAGATTTAATTAGAAAAAACAACTTAATGCATGATATATTTAAGTCAGCATATAACCGGCTTTGCTCATAATTTATATAAACACGCACAGACAATCTAGTTGTAAACACACACACATAAATAGCGCGCTTCAGAAATTGACAGTGAAAGTTTTGCTTAGAAACTTATTCACCTCAAGGAACTTAACTATTTTGGCAACACGGACATCACATTTCATGAATTCTTATCCCTAGTTTACTTAAAAACAAGGGACAAAATTGTCACAAAACCAGGTTTTCAAATTTGAAAAAAAAGTCTGATAAAGGGAGACAACTCAAACTAAATTGATTGTACCCCGCCCCCTCTTGTTTCAAAATAAATCGCGCGACACACCGTCCAATGATGGTGAACAAATGTGCCAAATGGTTTTAAAATCTCACATTGAATGACAGAGTTATAGCCCGGACAAGTTTCTTTTATGGCCATTTTACTCAAAGTGTGACCTTGACCTTGAAGATACCGACGTATTTCTTTCGCGCGACACACCGACTAATGATAGTGAACAAATGTTCCAAATGATTTTAAAATCTAACAATGAACGACAAAGTTATGGCCCGGACAAGCTTGTTCCGCCCGCTCGCCAGCCCGCCCGCCCGCCGACATTCGCCGATCTAAAAACCAGTTTTTTTCTTCGGCAAACCTGGTTGATAAAGTATGTAAACGAACAGAAAACCGCCTAAGAATTTCGATCTATAGAATTGCAACTTTACTACACGTTATTAATGCCAAAATGTAAAGTTTTATAAATAAATGGCCGTGCTATGCGAAAGAAGGTTTACTGCATGTACGTCAAGTGTTTACCAGATTAACCTGTGCAGATCGCACAGGCTAATCAGGGACGACGCCTACACTGGATTTTTGCTGACAAGATACTTGTTCAAAAGCAAAGTACCTAGGGAGAGCGTAGTCTCTGATACGCGTGAGCGGATTGTACAAACTTATCTGGGACGACACTTCACACACATGCATTAAAACCGCTTTACACAGATTACGGCTCAAATATGATAATTTAGCAATAATGCCCCAAAGGCAATACCAATGCAGCCACTCTAGTTGATTGCAATATATCTTAAAGTTTCGGATAGTAAGATGTTGAGCTTCAACTTCATACCACTTAAGTTCTAATACTTTTCTTCCACTGCGGCTATAGGTAGCACAATGTATATGCAACAGCATGTTGCATGTGCAAACACAGAATCAGCTATAAAAAAAAACGTCGAGGAACAGAAACATTCCATATACAAATTGTGACTTGAGGAAAGTTTTAATACGTTTTAAGATAATAGTGCAATATAATATTCCTTATTTAAAAAAAACTATATACTGTTTTCACATCGCTATACGATATTACATAATTGATCTTTCTCGAACGCTACGATTATAAACAACCTTACATTCCGGGTTATTCGACAAAACTCTTAGGCAGAAGCCAGTAACGAATATTTTACGCACTACTGTATTGACATATTGTTTTCTGAACGGGATGGTATAACTCCATTCGGACCAGCCTTGTGGAAATGTAAACAGATTAGTTCATTGTTTAGCTTGTTTATGATAATGTGGTTACATACTTAGATGTGTTATATCTAAAATCACGGTATCTAGCTGTTTCTTCCACATGTAAGAACGTTCAAAGCCACAGAAGCGCATTCTTTTCTGAATTTTCTGTCACAGAAAGCATAGATGATTGGATTGGCCATGTTGTTGATCACAAATGAACGAAGAAAGAGATTATACACCACAACGCCAGCTGGAGTCATCTCTTTAAGAAAGTCGGACTTTATGGAAATTGTAACCATGAGAACCAAGTGTGGGATATAGCTTAACACATACACAACTGTGATAATGAACAACATAAAGGTCACTTGCTTTGTCCGAATACTTGGCCCTTTGTTGCTTACTGAACTCCGGCTAGTTTCTAGTCTGTTCCCGATGCAAATTCGTTTATTAGACTTTTTATCAAGATTGTGTCCTACAAGGCCTGGGCTAGGCGACCTTAAGCGATCATTTTTTCGGATTGCACTTATCCATTGGTTTGAATACGCATCTTTATTGTTCGTTTCGTTCGATGTTTCCTCGCGTGCATCATGTGCTTTAACTTCGTCAAGACCTGTTTTTAAGTTACTGCCATCTAATTTTGTTTCCACCTGTTCCGGAATACAGTCACCCAAGTTAGCTGAAACGAAAAGAAGAAAACACGGTTATTACTCAATTTACTAACAATGTTAATTATAATTTCCTAAACTTCATTTTAAATACATTTTGTGCGTGTATGAACTTTTGTCGTCAGCTAATTGTCCTGTTGTTTTGTTGATAATCTTGGGTTTTTCGGTAGCGGATGTTAAGTTTTCATGAAATGTCACAATGATTTTTGTTTAAGTTTGTGGGAATATAATTTTAGTTTAGGTTTTGTTCAACACTCCTACGAAGATCTATTTTGAAGATGAACCGTTAAACTAAATACATTTATCATTTGGTAGATTTGACAACATTTGTCTGAAATTACAATCATGCTGTTATTGTTTAATACCAACATAGTACAACTTATATTTTAACGTAAGAAAGATAATAGGACTTACGCGACTCTGTTTTCTTATTTGTGTTACCATGCGTGCAGCTGAGTGTATTTGTACGAATATACCCATAATGATGCATTATCGTCAATCCAATACGAAAGTAGACTATCCCAATAATCACCATGGAGATTACGCACAACAATAACTGGAACACAAAGTAACCTTGAGGAAAGTTCGAATCTTGCATCGTTGGGTCAATAAAACATTCGGTTCCATTAACTCCGTGAACCCCTGTGTCAACCAATGCATCACCGTACACAAATATGGCGGGTAAAGCAACAAGACTTCCAAGAGCTACAAACACAATGCACACTATTTTAATCTTGGTCGGAGTTATTTGTGTTGACAACGGGTAACGGATTCTCTGGTGGCGTTCTATTGCAATTCCTAAGACAATAAACGCTGAAGACACAACGAAAAACACGTGTAAACATCTGAGCGTCTTGCACGCTGCCTCGGAAGGGAACATGTACGGATACATCAAACTGTATATCAAAAGAGGCATCCCAACAGTGCAAGCTATGAGGTCTATCCATCCCAGCCATAAAATAAACGAGCGGTATGTGGAAGGTGAGTACTTGATGGTATAGATGTAGACGACGAGGATGTTGCCCAACACGCCGACAATCATGAGGATAGCGACGTATATGATGGAGAGGATGTGGAGATCCACCAGAGAGTTGTTCAGCTCCGCGAGTGTCACATTCTCCCGAAAATCCTCCCGCCACACTTTTGGGATCGCAGAATACATGGCTATGTTGTCTTTTTCGACTTCAGAGACTGTAATCAGTGGAGCGTTATTTATTAAATTGATGAAACAAATAATTATTTATTTCATCTGCTTGACAATTTTCTGTAGATACATCGCTTACTTTATGGTTCAATACATTTTACATATGAGCATTATTTCTATGTTTACTAATAACTTCAATCTAAACTCAAATCGTGCTTAAAGATTTCCGAAACTTACATCTCTAGTACATTTAAATTATGTGTGAAGTGTTAGAATTACTCGTAAAGGGTTCGGTTTAAAGTTGTGTGCGTAAACTTAATAATTTTTTGAAATTATCGCGTTGGAATAACAGTCTAAAGGAAATGGTTTTAAAATAGGAGTGTTTAATTACTTTTATATTTAAACGATATAAACAAATAATCTACACAATTAAGTATGTATTAATTATTAATACAACAATGTTTTTATTTATTAAACACATTTTCTTTGAGCTTGCAGCGACACGTAATTGAAATTTGTAAACAATAATTCATTCGAATAAACAGAAGATAATCATCACATGCATTATTACAAACTTCATATTACGTGTATTCCTTAGCAATATAATCATCACACAGACGTATAAACCACTAAGAGTTCACAAATACGCCATAATGGAGCTTTGATGGAAATAAATTCGTAATGCAATCGGAAAAATAATTTGCATAGTTCAATTATACATGCATACTTGTAAACAAAATAAATATGCAGTTACCCTTCAATTATACTTTGGGTACTGGGATACAGTTTTAATGGACGGGATTACAATACATTGTTATGTGCATGTTGTTACTTCGCTCTCTACATCAGATCTGTAAAATCAATTATCTATTTTTAAACATAGGGGTTTTTAAAACATTAGCTCAATAATTTACCACCCAGCCTATGATTTAATCATGAAAGTAATATAATTGATATCTCAGTTGTATTAATAAAGAATACGTTACTCTAAATTTGTTAAACTACTACAGATCGATTAGTTTACCAAACATTCAACTCCACCTAGTGTTAATTAAACGTTCATTTAACCGAAAAATATCCCAATATATAAATCTCCATTTAAGGGCTTGGAACGAATGAATAACTAAAATTACCGTCCAGAGATAACCGTTATTTGTTCCGAGTAGTACTCCCACTGTAATATGTGTTAGTCTTAAACAATTATTTGGAAAATATGACGCACTAACTTACGGTTTGGAAACCGAAATACGCTTCTGTTTGCATCTATATATTTTGTATTAATCATCACTATCTTTCAGATAGTTGATACATTCAAACAGTGATCCGTACATATAACAAATCATCATTATTCACTAATTGCGAATATGATAGTATCACATTTACACTATTTAATTTTGTTTGGCGATAACTACTTTTATTTTAGAAAATTAACAGTCCTGCAGCGAAGTTTATCCACATCAACAGCAATAACAGATATCCAGACTAAGCATTCGAGTTTTGATTGATCATAATTAATGTATCTGCCGCAGAACTGGGTGGAAGGTACAATATTCCAAGTCGAACCACGCCTGACTGGCAGTGTATGGTAATTACTGAAAATATTATTACCACGTTGGCGTTCTGCTTTTTATTCTAACAATCAAACAGAACAAACGTAAAGTACGAAGAGTGCTGAGTCACCTCTAAATGACCTTTCACAACTTATACGTTGATGTTTTAGCCCCGTGTCACTTGCACAGTCGCTTAGTCATGTCAAGCTGGTGGCGTTACGTAGAAGGCTGAATAGCATAATGTTGATGGGTGGCAAATCCGCGTCGTTTACAAGTGATTGTGTTGGCAGCTGATCGTGTCTATGATAGAATATTCGTGCGTCACTTGTCACGTCCATGCATTAGTTTAATTAGTATATATAACTTGAACAGGTTCAGTAGATGTGTCGATAAAATACGTTTTGCAACTTTTTTTATTTTTGAAGTATTATTAGTATAATCATAGTTGTTAGTAGTAAAACATATTTTTTAAGATTCATTTCATGTGCGTAAATTTATACATTTTCAGAAATCAACATTGATACAAAGAATACCTTACAACCTACATATGTATGTGTTTAAAGAGCTGATTATCCAGAGGAAATCATATTGACTTCAACATGTTTCATTAAGAAGCGTTGTGTATGTTGTTGTTGAAACATGTATGTTGTTAAAACAGGAACTCACGTTTTAAGTTATCAGACAGCTTATGTTTAATTATCAAAGTTATATAATTGATATTACAATTTTACTCTAACACAATGTCGTCTATTAATAAAGTTATTACAATTGTGTCCTCCTACTACGGGACGATTTGACAAAAAATTCAACTCTAGTAAACATTTAATAAATGAGAATAGTTCACGCTCATTTTACCGAAAGATTCCCCAGCATATTGTAATCTCCATTTTGTAGCTTTGACATATTAATAACTTAAACTTACCTTCCGGAGTTGAAATAAAAATATTTATGTTTATAAATTAATTTAAAACACGTTTAATTATATCAAAACGGTCATATATTGTGCGAAAAGTTCTTTAGAAACCTCTAAGTAACCTTTCAACAACTAATGAGCGTATACATATGAGTCGTGTACTGTGAAGTCTGCACAGGCTAATCAGGGACGACACTTTCAGCCTAAACTTGATTTTTTAAAAGAAAATACTTTTTGTAAACGAAAAATATAACAGCGGAGTGTGTCGTCACTGATTAGCTAGTGCGGACTGCACAGGCTAATCTGGGGCTACACTTTAAGCACATGCATTAAACCCTCTTTGCACAGAGCACGGCCAATATATATGACGTTGTCGAGTGTCACTTCCACGTCGTTAAGTAATGTTAGGCGGAATGTCGCAAAAGGAATGGTTGTTATCATGCAGGGGATTTACAGGGTTGTGTTGAATGAAGAACACTAGCCGAGTCGTTTGCAGGTGATTGTTTTGACAGCTGATCGGTCGTGCTGAAACCTCGTGCTTCACTAGTCACATCCAGAATATATTTGACGTATGTATATTATATTTTTACCATGGGTTATACCTTTTTAAAAAGTTCTTTTATATTTAGTATATTGTTAGAATATAGTATACTCATTTACATTAATAGTGTACGTGCATTGTGAATATCAACGTCTAGAATGTTATCATATTGATAAATATCATTAATTGCATCATTTAGTTCATCTAAAGAATATATTCTGCGATGCACAACACATCTTCATCTGTGTCAGATTTGTAACGGTTCTGTTATTTTTACAAATCCGGTGTTAAAAATGACCGAAACTTAGCGGACTATCTGTAAAAATTTACCTAGCTTTGATTATGCTACTGTATACGAAACAGTATGAACACGTCTAAACTTGATGTGACTATGGACTTGTGTCGGTGTATCCGTCTTCGGAGGGTTACTCATATCAATATGTGTAAGTTAATTATTGGATATTCGTACCTGAAAGCTCGATACATCCGGAAGTAATGTCAAGTGTGCATCACTACATTATTGGCGTCGCACTGAAGTGCGGCGACTAGTATGTAATACTTTTTTTTCGCTAATGGTAGTAGAAGTTATTTTACGGATCAATGTATATATTTTTGTTGTCAGTATATCTTGCATTGTGGTGATTTTTGTGTAAATTAGTGTAAATAAGTACTGCGTTTGTGCCTATTACATTTACTACAACATGTATTGCCAATAATGCAAAGCTAATTCTTTTAATTAATAACTGATCACAGGGACTTAGCAATAATAAAAGATCACAGGGACTGGGCAAAAACGCGAACGGTTGAAACTTTCTGGTTTTGTATAGAAACAAATCTTCTTTGTTCCACTATCCTAGCAACCACCTAGTTACTAATAAAGGCGCTAAAGAGCGCAAAGCGCGACACGTATTATTAATTGTAATTACGAGTCTTGATAAAGGAAGCAGCCGCTTATCAATGAGGAGCACCATCACAGCACCCCAGTCTCATTACTATCAAGTCTTCCTACAGGTTTTTGTTTTAAGAACCACATATAGAAGGCCGCAGGCCTGACCCGTATCTTGCCAGTGGTATGGACCCTTTGGTATGGACCTTTCAACCCGCTCACTATCCAGCTTTTAAACTTCCGGGTATACATTTAAACCGACTATTAATAGCTTATTACTATCATAGTTAGAAGGTGATTTTTCAAGCGGTTCCGAAGTGTAGTGGTTACATCGATTTATTTTATTTGTGTTCTATGTTAACTTTTTGTTTTTTGTTTTGTTTTGATGTAGACATTTTAGTTTAAATAAATATGCTGTTTTATTGTAACCATTTTTTTTATATTATGCCCATGAAATATATGTGTGAGAGGGGGGGGGGTTCGTAAACACATTAAAACTTTAACAGTGTTTTCATATCAATGAGTACTCAACCCCTACCGTAAATGAGCAACGTAAGAATACGTTCAGAATCATCTCCCCTTGAAGTTGAGAAAAATATGAAATCACGCTTACAAGATGAAGCAGATTATTTAAAACCTACACAGTTCTGTTCCATTAATGAAAACAGCACACGGATGCCAGTAAAAACAAGGAAATCAGTGTAAATAAAATGAACTATGAAATATTTGAGGGTTACAACACAAAATCATAGATAATGGTTATTTGGGGGTTATAACACAACATCATAGATAATGGCTATTTGGGGTTATAACACAACATCATAGATAATGGTTATACCGGTATCTTATTCTATTTTGTTTAAAATAATCGGCAAATATAATAATATGTACAGAAGAAAAAAATCGTTTCATGTAACTTCATTGAGTGCCTTTTTTACTGAAATTCCCGACGCCCTTTGATGCTTTGCATTAAGACTTATCTTGTAAGACAACAGAAATGCTATATTGAGATAGATAACGGTATTTAAGATATGTTTTAAAAATAAAAAACCAAGATCTGATGCATAAAATACTGATTTTTGCGCAATTTCTGGACAGTTTTAACGTTCTGTTCATTTATTATTTGCTCGCGTTTTAATAGTAAATCACTTTCTAGAATCTACAATTAAACACATATCATGTATTCGGCTTTTTTCGGAATCTGCTTTACGAACAAACAGTTGAATAATTCCTTCCAACACATCTTTTCAATACATGTGGAATACTTTCTGTATATGTTGCTTTGACCTTAATACCCACCGAAACACGTGACATTTTGCTTTAATGTCGATGTAAATGTTTTGAAAAGAAAACGGAAATTCACTTTTCTACAAGTATTTAAAACAAATCTGATAAATCATATAATTTACTGTTCCAAAAGCACGCGTGTTTGTTGTAGGGACCGATAATAACGACAAACACAATATCAAAAGCAAATATTCAGCTCTCTCACTTTTCAAAAACAACTATACAAATGCCCTTTTTATCAAGAGAATAATGTAAAATAACACTCGAAAACAAACTTTTTAACGAAATAAATGCCTTTTACTAATATATTCCAATGGTAACATTGACATGATACTCTTAACCGACGATTTAAAACTTGATAACCGATGAATGACAACTCGATAACCGATGATTTACAACTCGATAACCGAGGATTTACAACTCGATAACCGAAGATTTACACCTCGATAAGCGATGATTTACAACTCAATAAGATATGATACACAACTCGATAACCGATGATTTACAGCTCAATAACCGATTTGGAACTCAATAACCTATGATTTAACTTGATAACCGATGATTTACAAATCAATATCCTATTATTTACAACTCAATAACCTATGATTTACAACTTGATAACCGATTATTTACAACTCAATAACCGATGATTTACAAGTCAATAACCGATGATTAAAAACTTGCTAACCGATGATTTACAGCTCAATTACCGATGATTTACAACCTAAATACCTATGATTTACAACTCAATAACCTATGATTTACAACTTGATAACCGATGATTTACAACTCAATAATCGAATAGTTACAACTCACACCGATGATTTACAGCTCCATAACCGATAAGGTACAACTCACACTGGTTATTTACAGCTCCATAAACGATGAGTTTAAACTCACACCGATGATTTACAACTCTATAACCGATGCGTTTCCACTCAACAACCGATGATTTACCACTCAAAAAACGGTACTAACAAATCATTCGTAAACTGAAGTTGTACCCCGCTCAGTATGTTGATACTGAAACTTAAAGGGAATATGCACGTTCTGACAGTTTCAATTTGCAAGACAAAAAAAATGGTTGCTTAAGTTAAATAATAAAATAGATAATTGAAAACTTAAATCTAGTTCCTTTGATAACACAACACGTCATCGAGCTAGCTTAAGTCTTTGTTCCCACAGTTGTAAGAGGCGTTTGCATTTTTAATATTTCTATAATCGTACTGGACGTTATGATAAATAGTATGTATATAGTTGTTAACAATAATTCATATATGCCTTTATCGTCAACGAAATTTTATTTTAGATTTTAAGATGCATTATTACATTATATAACTAACACACTTTTTTAACACACTTCGAGGATCGTGAAAGAACTTCAGTGTGCGCGTTTTAGCACACACAATAGGGCTTTTGTCAAGGACTATAGGCATGTGCCTATAGATTTTGTTCCAAAGATAAAACATAAATAGCAAAAATGCAATAACAAATGGAAGGGTGGGTAAGTGTTCCTTTCTTGGTTGTGTCGATCCTGAAATGTTAAACTTAATCTCGATATATCGGGGTAAAGATTATGCCATTAGTATAAAGCCACTGAATACAAATGTCTAGAAAAGAAAATAGTGTGTCGCTTTGTGATGGATGTTTCGAATCCAAATGAAGCAGATTTAGAGCGTCATTCGATTAACGCTGCAGGCGAAGACATGGGGAGACGTCTGCTATGCAAAAAGTGTTCGACTTGTCAGTCATATCAATGTCCACTTCGTATTAATCAACCAGCATATTTTAACTGATCGATCTTTGAACCAAGTCGCTATAAATATATTAGAGATTTCGCGCACAGTGTTTTAAACAAAATCGCTATGTACATGGGGCAGATATCGCGCCCAGTGTTTAAGAATAAATCAATATACCGATCAAGGTAAGCTATCAAAATGTAAAGGTCTTATTTCAGGTAATGGTTAATGTCTTGATAAACTGGAAATGGAGGATTAAGCTGAGTTTAATCAAAAGGAAATTATTTTTTAGTGAAATTGAAGCTTGCAAAATGTGTACAACGCACCGATATAATGCATTATTGTAAAGAGTGTCTCATTTGATGTGTCATATGTGTTACAAACAGAATAAATGTGTCATATTTCATGTGCTAAACGTAATGAAACGTATGTAAACGTCCCTTCGACAGTCCTTGTACATTAAGTGAAACTATTCGTCAATTTACATCATGAAAAACGTCATTGATTTTCACCTGATTTTGCCACCGTCGGATATAATTCTTAAATATTGACAATGCAAACTATGCGTATTTTCGCCAGCTGGCGGAAAATTTTCTCTGCTATTTTTAGCGCTTGAAAAATTCACACTGTTATTTTCATTGTCGGAAAAAAACCATTGTGTAAGTGTTCGATTACGTTATATTTGCACTGTCTGCTAAGTCGCCTGTACGCTAAAATAATCTGTCTTTCAATATCCAATAAGGAA
The DNA here is from genome assembly GCF_020536995.1 of Dreissena polymorpha. NCBI lineage: Eukaryota > Metazoa > Mollusca > Bivalvia > Myida > Dreissenidae > Dreissena > Dreissena polymorpha. The sequence goes on from NC_068368.1 coordinate 73,633,818, forward strand.
ACATCGTTACAGCACAGAACCAGTAAAAGCGGATAGGAGTACGAGGGGGAGGGGTTGTCAAGAGTACCAAATGCAAAGTAAGTTGGTTTTCCCTTGTTAAAAGTTTTAAGCAATATTCAAAACAATGTGAAATGTGTACAAATGTTAACATGATCATGTTAAATATCTATTATGTTTATGTTTAAAGATATGTTGGGCATACAATCTCAAAGCATGTAATGAATAATTAATATTATAATATATTACAACATATATTGTTTCGTTTTGTTTTTCCTAAAATATAAATGGATTTTATGAGTGAATTTAAATGTATACTACCTTATAGATTGTAGTATGACATTTATTTTACGACGGAAACCGTAACACTGATCTCTACCGGTTACATGTACATGAATTACTAATTATATTTTATTTTAAAAACGAAAAGAACGTAAAGATTCACACCATTCCTATATCAAGAAGCGTAGAATACAAATAGTTTTTTATCTTTGAAGATGGCTCGAAACAGGCGAAAACAACAGATGCATACAACAAAGAAAAAAAGGAGTGCGTGAAAAATAGCCAAGGATGTGACAATAAATTCGATATATAATAAAGAATACTCCGAGAAACTTTCACTTGTCCTTGAATACCTAGCCGTCAAAAGTCCATTAATACAGCTTCGAAGAAAGCTCCATTTCTCTATTGAACGTGAATGTACACTTATATACAAAGCACTTGGCTATAATAGACGAATTTATATCTTTGGAAGTCAAATCGAGGGTATCACTACTGGAACGTTTGACTTGGACATATTACACCGTTTTGAAACGTTTCGTTTGTATCTTGATTCAGACAACCCAACCCTTCAGACTCATGATCACCAAGTCGTTATTAAGGTAAGCACTGACGGTTGCGCTTCGCGATACTGTGCTTTAACAATGATTGAACCATCAACACAAGCATTTTTTTTTAAATTGGATCCTCATGTGGACCCTCATGATCTTGCGAAACGTCACGGACCTGCAGAAAGTATAAGTACTACAGACACAGTCAACGCGTGTTACTGTAAAAGTATTCCGAAGCAATGCGATTACGTTTTCGAAAGGCCCCGCCCCGGTCACTGGCCTTCGGAGTAAACGTTAAAAAAAGCCAAGAAATGTGGCGTCTTTATACTTCCAAAGGGACCCCCAAAAAGTTCGAACATTTGTGAGTTCGATTATTTTGATTTTCAATGGGGCATTTCAACAAATCTAACAGAGAGGCTACTAATGTTCAGTTAAGATACAGTACATCTGAAAGCATATGTTGTCACAAAGATGATACAAACGGAGCTGTTTGTGCCAGAACACCAAGCCAGGATGAGTACATTTCATTTCAAAACAGCCTTCTTTTTTGCGATGGAGAACACCCGGCCTGATGTATGGAGGGATGACAATCTTATTAATTGTGTCAAGTACATTATTGCAACTTAGAGGCGCTTCTTAACACGACGCCATTGCCCACACTTTACCATAGAGAATGCGAATCTTTGTGATGGGAAAATTAAAATACACGAGTTTCCGAAACTGGTGGATAAACTTACATATATTATTAATTCACTGCGGAAAACTATCAAAAATATACATACGGACAACATTGGGCAGACGATTAAAGAGCGCAGTTTCAGACCAAATGACCGCACCATATATTGTAAGAATTATTCAGCACTATTTACATATGTATTTAATTTTCGTCATGAAGTGTCGCATATTGTTTTTGGAACATTTGGAACAGACTTTTCACAATCAACCGTCAATAACAGGACAGCAACGTTTGAAAATGCAATAAAACGCTTCGAAACGTATTATCGAGCCTCTGATGAGAAATAAAAAAGATGACCATGCATTGCATGACATCATGTCAACGCTGGTTAGTTGCGGTGCTTCGACGTATTGAGAACAGAAGGCAGAAGGACATGACTATAATCACGATGGTATCAATACATATCGAAACATGTATATCCAATCCTTAGATTCTGATATTATTGGCAACTAGATGCAATACGCTTCTTTCCTTTTCTGCAACGGAGAATATGATGAAGCATGTGAAGAATTTGACTTAATAGAACAGAAGATAAAAATGGATAAAAATAACATAATTTACCAATATTGTGCGTTCCCATCGGAGTCATTAGCTTTAAAGATAGCAAATCAGTCATATAGGCGGTCGTTCAAACAAAGATTGTCTGTATTTTGTATATTTAGACAAGCAGAGGCGATGTGTGTCCCTGAATTTTTAAAGTGCGAACTGTACGGGGTCGTTTTGGCATCGACACAACAGTTATTTTTGCATTTAATAACAACACCGACTGTATTTGTGTACAGATCGAAGCCTTACTCTACTATTTACAATAACTTACATATAGTGAACTACACCAAAAACCGAAACAGTTTGAAGTTTTTGTGAAATTATCGAGATTCATTGAAATCACAAAACCCCCAAGATGCGTCTCGTCGAATGGTGATAGTTTCCTATCATTCGCCTGCTTTGATACCTCGTTAAACATGCTAGAGCACTGCTTGGAACTGGAGCAGAAGTTGGAATCGGCATGGAAGACATACACAAATTCTTTACTAATGGTACCTTCAAACAATGCGGTAATACTGCATATCATTCGACTTCTGTGGAAAGTTGCTCAAAGTATGCGGAGTTAGAGACAATCTTACTCTCGAAGTAACCAGGCGGAAATATCCCTTCTAGTAATTGATATGTGAGGCAAATACGAGTTAACACTGAAGGTGATTTAAACCCCTACATATCTCTTTTACACGGATTCTGCGTTACTACAATACGTGCTGTTATTCCAGTCGGTTAAACACCCAGTGCAATCATCGAACTCACGGTTTTTGAGAGATGTAGTGTATGCATGTATGTATGTATCGTTAGTTCACTTGACTAATACTGCTTATTTATCGTATCTCGAAATCAATATTTTTCGTACCGATAATTCGGCCAGTGCATTTATTTTTAAATTACCTGTCATTATGATATCTCTAATTCGTATTTCTCAGGCTAGTCCTATAGAATCTTCAATAATATATATATATATACGATCTATCCGCACTTGGTGTTCAATTAAAGATGCCAAAAAGAATGGATTTATGTTTTGAATGGTAAACTTAAATTTATATACATTCTACGTTATGCTAATCGATATCTTGTCTTCGTTTAAAAGCATTATTTCGTGTAACGTATATAGCAACGCCCCCATATGAGTCAAATATGCTATCCTTGCGCATTGGCTGGTGGAAGCCGTAAAAGAGTAGACCGGTAGATTGGATAGAACTTTTTCACAATGTTTTAGTTATATCAGTGATATCAAAATAACGTAGACCTGCATAAAGAGAATCTTTGTTGTGAATCAGACTTTTAATAGTATAATGGACAAAAATTAATTGGTATATTGCCGAAGCATTGGAAAGGAATGAATAACTGTTTGCATCTGTGGTATAATATGGCTAAGAAAAGAAGGCCCTGAGCGCGGATGTACATTACCTGATCGTAATACAACTGGAGAGATCAAACATCATGTTACAAGAAACAGGAAACATATTTGAACAGTTTAGCAGGTGCACGTAGGCGTTCAATACTGCATGCATTGTTCATAGACTGGTATATATAACTTTGTGATGAAAAGAGACTGATAACATTTAGAAATACATAATTGGTATGTATATAATTCGTGTATGTGGAATGAATAAAAAGCTGCTGATCTATTATGCAATCATATGCAACCTTGATGGCGTTTTCTGGTCTTTGTTTTATATACAACATGATATGATCTAATGAAGACAAGAAGCCATTAAAGCCCACATGATAAATTTGTTGCATTTGATCATACGGAAATAGTGTGGCAAGGCTTATGTTTTATTTTGATTTCGTCGTTTGCTACAGAACTGTTTCAAAAAGAAAGTTATGACAGCGATTTGAAAAAAGAATCAGAGGACGTTGATAAAGGGAAATGAAACGTAATGTATTATTTTCATGATATGTGAGATTATGTAGGGCATGTGTGATTATGTTGGGTGTTTAAATGAGAACATGAAAAAAGTACAATAATTAATAAGTTTGCAACATATTATAGTAAGCGTCTGTGGAACGATGATAATCTACGAAAACGTTCACACTTACATATATAAGAAAGTGTAAGCATTTAATGAGTTACAATAATATATTAGTGCAAACAACAGCAATATTAAATGGCGATCATTGTGTACTTCACTTAAATCGATAATTACGTTTAAATCATATCAGGCATCGAGTGTGCATTCTGTTGCGTGTAATAATACAATGAGATTTATGTTTGAGATTTTGACCTACTGTCTTTAAACACAATAACACAATTAAGGATAGAAATTTACAAGCACTAAATATTAACGAAAATATGAGAATAAGAACACAGCCACATCCGTGCAATTTTTAGACAGACAGACAGACAATCATACAGTTTATTCAGTTTTATGCAAAAGTACATCTTCTTCATGCATACATTCACACATTATTTTATGTCTCGTAACTAGGTATAATAACACAATGTTACACAACAAATATTATTTATTCAAGAATAAAATACAACTGGAGAGATCAAAAAATGCAATATATGGTTATTACACGTAGGTTCTATCAAGGCGGTATTAACATGTATAGGTTTCTAGAACAGTATTAATAAGAATCGCTTTTCTTAAAACAAAATCTTCTTTGGTATATTTAAACACAATAAAAATTATTGATTTGTCACATTAAACTAGTAACTCTTAACAATTATAAATAGATGGGTTTTTTTAAATGTACCGCTAATAGATTTTTTTAATTCGTTGAAACACCTGCAAATACATATACAATAGTATTCATCTTCTAAATGAAAGTCATTACAACATCATTAATAACCTTTATTTCGTGGAATGTTATTTTGAGCATAAATGCCAATTTGTATTCTCAACGGGTGTGCAGAGTTTGATAATCTTACTAAAATAAGCGCAGATGTCTAGGAAGTAGTTCAAACTATTCTTCATTTTTCAAAGGGGTTTTAAAAATTGTATACATATCTAAAACAAATTTATTATTTATTCTACCATACTTTTCTTGTTTAAAATTGTCAAAAAGTATACATTTGAACTCGCTAATAAAACAATTAACTTGCATAACGTTTGGATTCAAATACGTAACCACATCCAAAATAATGTATCATTTGCCTGACACTTAAAACCCAATTTGTATAACCTTTATTACAATCGCAAATTGAAGCCTGTTTGTAAACTATTTGCATAACTTATTTTCATTTTCATTTTTAAGAATGTTAAACCAATATTTTATAAATTTAACACACCTGTTTAAATATCATGTATATCGTCCAAATTCACCATAAACAGCAATAAAGCATGTATTTATTTGAACTGTCTTTTACGAATGAATGCATTCAATATAATCGGACTTAGCTGGCAAAGTTAAAATAAAACAATTACAATCAGCGACATTACCTCCCCTTGAAACTGTCAAACGGCATAACTAAAATAATTTGAATACAATGAACATGATTTAACACGTGTCTTAACATTTAAATACATATCCTTTACTATTCTTAGAACTTTACTCTGTATACCAGACGTGAACATTTTCATTACGAATTTCAGTAAATACTATCAACACATTTTAACATATCGATTTATTACAGAACGCAGCTGGATACCCCATTTGTTAACCAAGATTCGATTTATTCATCCGGTTAGAGTAATTTGGATTACAACGTGTAACCATCATTAAGCTTTTTCTATGTCATAAACGTTCGGTTACAGTAGCCTACGTATCAAATGGATCCCTGATCCTTTGGTGACATCAACTTTCTCTTCGCAATAGCAAGAACTGCTCAATAAGCACTACAAAGGCAAACTTTATCATTTACAAATTTATTATAATTTTTAATGTGGTAAATTTTGTACACACATTTTGATATTTTATCCATGAACAATACAAAACATATGAAAGGAACAATGCAAATAGATAAATGGAATTTAATGGCCATCTGGCGCAATATAATTTACACTAGACTAGCACTAGAGTAAATAAAACCTCAGCTATAGACTAGCACTACAACTGAGGTATGTCAAGCAGGGGACCGGAAGTACTGCCCTTAAGATAACCCAAACCTCAGTTGCACTTTTGCTTAAGCTTCTCGTTTATGCAATCATCGACACCAGATAATGCAACTCATTCTATGCTATTTCGCAAGAGCTCCGAGACGTGCTCACATTTATTTATGCATTTTCCAGATCAACAAACAAGTGACTGGTTCGGAAATAGATATTATACACGCGCAATCGCTATGGCCACCGCAACTGGCCAAATAAATTATCGGTACGCCGTACCGTAGATTGTCTAGTGCAACATATTAAACATGCGCACTCGCAAAGCCCACCGCACAAGGCCAAATAAAATCCAGTGCAACATATAGTAAAATATTCGCAATGCCACAATAATTTCCAAAACCAAAAAGAGCTATTACAGGTACACCTAAGCTCTCCGTGCCATCGAGCAAGTACTAGAAGACCTATACTATACCTAAAATAATTGTAAAATTATTCCTGCCATCTTCACACAGACTTGCACTACGTGATTGATAACAAAATGCTATGTTTACCTACCCCGGACGTATGTGCATCATTATATAGTTACATATTTATACTTTAAATGCTTCCGATCACCTCCAAGACATAGAATTTCCGCCTAAATGACATATTAGAAAGAAGTATCAAACATATTAAATGAGTTCATAATGACATATAAGTTACGGTGTCAAATCGTGATAGATCTTAAGAATTAACTGTCATGGTAATTTGAACTCGCCCAGAATGGCACAAATTCAAGGCAGAGCCACATTTGCATGTAAGCTAAATACAGACACAACTTTGGCCCGACACCTCCATAATAACCTTAGATGTTGAATAAATACTTTTTTAAATCAATATTTTATAACCAAAAACATTTCAAATTAATGATCTGGCTAAACATTTCAAATGATATGCCTGCAGAACTGCAGCACCAAAGTTTGTTTGTTCTGTTTACATTTCTCACACAAATAATGCGACAACATGTCGTCTGGTTGTATCTTCGTATCGATACGAGATTTAGACCTTTATCTTCCGAAGACATGTATTCGCTACTTCAAATGAAAAAAATGATTTTTATAGAAATTAATTATTAATATTTCACAAACAAATGTTAGGTTTCGTTAAACTAATTTTGCACAATAGACATCAATACATAAATAGCATCAAAAGGTGAATAAACAAAAAGCCAAAACAAATCAATGCGCTTGTTTAAAATCGTGGTAAATCATTTTGAATATCAACCAACTGAAAATATCCCTGTGTAGTTATTTACGTCGTTTACAGAAGCATTGTATGCAAAGGCATTATAACCCCTTTTGTAAATTTATTGGCAAAAAAGCCATATACAAAAATACCGTGAAACAAATCACACAAATGGGCAGATAAAATATCGCTGTCAATTAAATATTCGTTCAATGCAACGTGCAGTTTTTTTAAGAATCTTCGTGACACTATGCACGATTTTCGTAATACTCAAGTGGATGATTTCTTTGTAAATAATGATTTTAATTCAGAAAATTCAGCGATTCCTGAACATGACGTGCTTAAATCTGTTGAAAAAGTGAACTATGCAATTAAACTTCTAAAAACGAAATAATTCATGTGGAGGTGATATAGTTGTCATTTAAACACTTAAAACAATAAACACATACGAATATAAATATTAATTTAAGATAAAATTAAAAGTAAATTACTAGAAGTGCGACACCTTAAGGGTTTCGCGAGATGGAATGAGTGAAAACAAAAATTTGGGGTAAGAAAAATGTGGGTACGAAAATTTTGGTTACGAAAAAAATGTGGGAACACAAATTTTGGGTACGAAAAAATTATGCCAAAAATAATTTGGGTACGAAAAACATGAGCTTGGAATCTTGATCACCATACTGGCATGTATTTTGAAAATGCTGAAATAGCCCGGGGTTTAACATTCAAGTCTTTTACAGACTCATCCGTTCTCTGATCCCTTTTATAGAATCGAAAGCGTTCCGCTATATCTAATGGTCTATGGTTGAAGTATTTCTGCAACAGTTCACATAGTACTTTATAGGTCTTTGTACCTTGTTTGTCTGGGAAAGTCCAATCTCTCAAAATCTGGTTACTTCTTTCACCGACTAATGACAGAAGAGCTAGCACACGCTTTTCGTTGGCTATCTCATTAGCAGTAAAATATTCTTCCAACATTTCACTGTAACAGTTCCACGACTCGGTACTGTCATCGAAAGTATCAATTTTTCCAATGAATGTCGCCATTTTTCAGTGAATGTTTCTACCAAGACACCGGTTGACGACAAACAAATCAAATTTTTATATTTGATAAAGCCGAGTTGACGTTTAAAACGGTGAGCCGACACTCGCCTATCACAAATCCTCGTCGCCAATATTAATTTAAGGGTTCGCAAGACGATTAAACTATTAATTTAAGGCTGGAATTGCCAAGACAAAAACGCAACACTTTATTTCCGGTGTGTAACCACCCTGGCTCACAAACACACTTATGCACTAGCACCGAATCCCCGATGCCGGACAAAACATCAAGCTTAGTTGTGTAAGAAATAAATGGGTTTGCAAACTTTCTCGCGTGGTAGGCCTGTTGGTATATACAATTCAACTCGTTGAACAGATTCAATAACACTTGACACTTACCTAGTTTTCTGTCACGCCTATTTGAACAACTGTTCACTGCACAAAGCGCGGGCCTCTGTATTGATGATATTTAAACACAATAATTCCGTCGTTGATTATTTAGATAGTATATACCCACGAACGAAGTTTGTAGTATTACTTGTTACCAACAAAATGATTGCAACATAAAATAATAATAATCTAGCAAATGCCGCGTGCAAACCATAACATTGTAACGTCACCAGAAGATGTGTTCACGTCACGAACAGCGCTACTTCCGGCCAAGCGCGTTTTTATAGCGATTGCGCAATAAAAAACACCAATTTTTCGTGATTTAATCAAAAACTAGATTTTCCCTAGACATAACAAGACATACACGTCAAATTTCAGGCAACGTGTTTGTCCAGGTTTCTAGAGAATTAAATCGCAGCTAAACCCTGGAGCTTAACACATTTTAGCCGCCATTATCATTCGTTCAATTGAACGTCATCAAATGATGACGTCAATATAGCACTCATTCTATTCTATGACATATTTGTGTTTAAGTCTATCCATAAGCGCTAACATAGTAGGGTCGCTATCTTTTTTCTTCATCGTATGTGTAACTTACTACGAAGATCTTTACAAACATGCACGTACCTTTCAGTAACCTTGACCTTGCACTTCACCCGAAACGCCTTAAATACAAACCATGCTAGAACTCTATGCAATAGTATTATATGCAATGCGTAATTAAGATTTGAAAAAGCAAACGAACAACACGTCAAAACATCCGACCGACCGCCATACCGCAATCTTATAACTTGATTAGTTGAATTGATAAAACATTTCTTTATAATTAACCATAATGTGTTCATGCGTCAGAAAAGACACCTCTTTCTGGCCCTTACGGTATATAAGTGTAAAACAGGTACACCTTTGTTTGAAGTTTTAATAAGATATCAGCCTTTAAATAAATTGAGTTTTTTTTTATTACAATATTACACATGCAGTTTTACCTATTGTATGTATCGATTTTAAAAAATAGCATGCAACGTTTTCATCTGCATATATAATGCCATTATTTTAATGGACTCAACCACAAAAGTGTATGCTTACTTAAACCCACCAAAACCCAACCTTGTTCTTGCATGCATTAACGCATTTTATAAATACATTTCAAATGATAAAAACACGTTCACCTTTAATAATATCGTAATTGGAAAGTGCATATAATACTAAGCGTATAGGAAGAATATTACACAAATATACAAGGACAGGCTTTAAAATGCTTTGTGTGAGATTTAAATTCATTTCTTCATTATCCATTCTAAAACAAATTTTTGACTGCATCTGCTTAGCATAAACTAGAACTACATATACTGCATTTTGTCTTCCGCATCGCTTTCAAACACTTCATACACGAATTTTGAGACCCGTTTCGTGGTGGAGTTTACGATTAAGCAAAAAATTATATTCTCTGCAACAATGTTCTTTATGCCGGAAGCCCCATCAAATGCACGTTTCGCAGTTTTAGGGAAACATTTTTCCCTGTGTGGTTTAATTACTTTTTGCTATTTACGCACTTTTGGACGATTAACAAGTGCAGCTTGATAATCATGTAATAACCACATGAAAGGCGAAATAAATGGGATATCATACAATTTCGAAACTTATGTTGTTTTTATTAATCTATATTTCTTAAGAAGAACAGAAAGTAATCTAAGCATTCTAAGCATTATGAGTTGGTTAATTTACTGTTAGTGTTTGGGATTGTTGTGAAGCATGATCAACAACATGAAACAGTGTATAAAAGTCATCAAAGAGCCGTTCCGTTTGTACTTTTATGAGGATGCGAAACAATTCAGTTTCAAAATTAACATATATTCATTAACTTGATGTTGCAAACTTTGTGAGTTATTGGGTTCAGTCATCAGTAAGAAATGTTGTGCATTACGCACGAATTCATCTCGTTCTCGTAAGTTACACGATTTAAGATTTCATCCGGTTGTTAACAATGTTGCATTTGTTTTCTTGTATAAATTGTGAATTTTGTTTCGAGTCTTCGTGTTTTTGCCTAGCGTTCTTGTGCAATATTACATTATTTTGCAATCGATAACACATTTCAATAAATGAAGGACCATCTGCTATATATGGCAACTCGTCTGCTAGGGCAGTTGACGTTTCACTATGTTTTATTCGTTTTTTTATAAACGGTAGCGAAACCGTGGCATAGTGCAGGATTGCCGTGTCAAATGTTGTTAAACTTTCGTAAATACTGTTCAAGTGAATTGTACTGAGTGTAAAAAACACGGAACCCAAAGTGCGTAAATATCATATCAAATATAGCATAATCAGTTCCATTGAGTATGAAACAATGGTTAAACGGCCGACATGATGCTATATTTAGGTTAATGACCTTGATAAACTTGATATTTTTTGTATTTATTTGATACTTGTTCAACTTATCGACACATTTGGTGTAAAGCCAAAATACTTTGAATTGACATTTCCACTACAATTCCAAGCTTTAATCCTATTTCGGCAAGCTGTCTACGATTAGTTTCGACCTTTAATGTCCTGGAATAATTGATGGCTATTAGATTTACAAACAATTTCACGTTTAAGGGAATGCAAACAATGCTTTAATTTTAACCGCTTACTCTGCCAAAATTTTAAGATTAATTTTAACATGCTTGTTCACATGAAGAACGCCAAAGAAATTGAAAGACATGTGATCAACATATATAATGGCATATATTCTACAACTGAATATATAAATAAATATATATATTCATACTGTATGCGATAATTGGCGATAATTTTGCCGACTTTAAATATAAAATTAACGGCTTTTAAGTAGACTTATGAATCTGGAGGTTTCCGACAAACAGACACGGATTCATTCCTGAACGCAATCAAATGCAGTTTATTTAAACGATATTTAGATAATACCAATACGAGTAAATGGAAAGTATTCTACCAGAAAATTCTAAAATAATATGGTGATTCCTTACTTTTTGAATGTTATATCAACAATAATATTTTAGATGAAATATCAACTAAACACATATTTCTATCGAATGTTCTATCGACATGGTGTTAAGTTACTTATAATTTAGAAACCAAACCAAACAGTAAAACCATTATATGAAACACTAAAGACATAAGACTACAGAATAAACGACTTTTATTCCTATGATAATTTGTGCTACATATTCGGAATACCTACAAGTAATTTCCTGATGTACTACAAATTGACCAAAAGTATACCCATACATATTAAAGCTGTTACAAATACAAATAACACACCATGTACTAAAAAAATATTCGTAGAAAACATAATTGCAAAACAAAACAAAACGACAACATTATTTTACACACTACAAATCAAAAATCCTACGAACCCTCTAAAGCTCAAACTAAATGGCAAAACCTTCTTGGCTAAAAAGAATTTAATTGGAAACAAATATTCGTCATGCCATATAATCAACTACTGATAGCACATTGAGGAATTTCCAATATAAAAACATTCAAAGAATTATAGCTACAAATAAATGTATTTTCAAGTGCAACCTATCCAACACAAATCTATGTGATATGTGAAGTGAACATATTGAAACAACAGAACACCTTTTCTGGGAGTGTAAACATATCCAATCTCTATGGAATTAATTGACAAACTTTTTAGAGAAACAACAATTACATCTTAAACTATATCTCCTAGACATCAGTTTAGGGATAACTATTTTTATAATACAAGAGGTTAATAACGCTGTGAATTACATTATTATATTAATGAAATATTTATTATTCAGCATAAAATGCAGAAAACAAACACCCACAATGAACTGTTTCATCAATTATCTAAAATTTAAGATGCAAATTGAAAAAGAAAAAGCCCTTAACAACGATAAACTTCATATATTTGAACTTAAATGGAAACACATTAAACTTTCATAAACATGTCCAGTTTTGCTTTCTACCCACTTTATGCAACCCATATTTATTCATAATTATTCTGTGTTTTTTTTAAAATAACTATTAAAAACAACCAAAGAAACAATACATATTAACTTTTTTTATCAAAACGAAACCACATGGTCAAAAAGGTGTATATTAGCATATCTTGTATAACAAGTTTAAACATTATTGCTGCTACGTGGTATCACTTTGTTTTATTATCATATACATGTATACATTGTATGTATTATATTGAATAAAAAAATGATTTGGTTCATGAACTTATGATAAACGATTAATGCACCTTATGTCGTTCATGAATTCTTCATAAGACATTCTTGACTTTGTTTTAAAGAACTTATGAGGGTTTTGTATGATTCTGAAAAATGTGAATGATTCAACAAAAAATGAAATATTCCCCATTTGGTTAAATTATTGATCTAGAACTTTCCTTGAACTTGAACTAAATATATTGTTCAAAAAAGGTATATTGAATATTTTTGCCTTTTTTAAGAACTGATGGAGAACTTTTCATGAAGCCGAAAGTTTGAAACAAACTTCCTTCCCAAAAGTTGCAAAACATCGACATCCATTCTCAATAAAAATACAATAAAAATGCAACAATTACTGCATACAAATTCCACACGCTGTATACATTACTTGATAATCATCGACAAGAATATGATACAGAACGTCGATATTTCACAGCAAATTATGTCCGATAATTACCGAAATTGTGTTGAAGAATTGCAATCGGTGGCAATTTAGCCGGAACCTCGATTTGAATAAATCATTTTTCAAAAATATTTTATTTAGTTAAACTATTAATAAAATCTATTTAAACGAGTTATTGTTGAACTAGTTATAAATAGTCGATTGATATTTGATTGATTTACAACGAAAATTATCTACTGGAAAAAATATAGAGTATGTGTTACGGCATTTCACGAATGGTCATTCGTGAGTTTTCGTATGCATTACGGAAACGGTGATATTACCCGAAAATTGATGAAGAAAACGTCACGGCGTTGTTTTTTAAAGCATTAAATCGACCGTTTGTTCGTTGTTGTCGAAAAATATCGTGGTTTGCGGAGTTTACTATGCGCTGTTTCACCGGGGAAAAAGTGGCAAATTTACAGACAGGTAAACATTGTTTTAAGAATAATTTGAAGTTTAGGATGAAAGATGATTTTGCTCTCAAATTTCTATTGCAATAATGATTCATATATTTTCGAGGTGTATGTTTTGCTATATTTAGAATTTAAATTTAGATAAACAATCCGTGCGATAAGTTGGTAGTTAAGTAATGCCTAAACTGATGTGATTCAAATAATTTAAAAGATTTCTATATCATTTGCTAAACTATAAATAAAATGGAATTATCTTTATGGAGTTCGTACCCTGCTGACTTCGTACCAGGAGTATGTATTGTAACACTTTACTGGAAATTATGTATTTACATGTGGTAAACTCCCCTGCGAAAATTTGTTCTAGAACTTTGAACGGTTCAAGAACAGTTCTAGATCGTTCCATATTCGCGTTCTAAAACGAATGTTATGAACTTGTTCCAAAACAGTTTTCTAGAATAAACCCAGAACATTTGTTGATAATAACTTAGTTCTGAAACTGTTCAAGTAATATTCAAGAACATTTTTCGAACATTTCAAGGACACAATAAGTTCGATAAATTTCTAAAAATGTTCTTAAATGTAGTTCTAGAACACATTTAGAACTCTTTAAGAACCATAAAGTTCTACAAAAGTTCTAATGTGGAATAAGAACACATATATAACAGGTATAGAACCAAGGTTTACAATTATTCTACAATTGTTCTACATATTGAAAAATAAACTTATTCAGACAATGATAATTTGACTTCAATTTCAAATTAGTTACTTCTACAAAAGGTCTAATGGAGATTAAGAAAGCATATAAAACAGGTCTAGAACCAAGGTCTAAAATTGTTCTACACTTGTTCTATATATTTAAAAAAATATGATTGCCCGCTATGTTTTTTAACAGTTTACACCCTAATGCATGTAAGACAATTATTGCATAAAATTTTTAATATAAAGATCATTTCACTGATAAGTGACCACCAAGTTGAAACAAAATTAATTGTTTTAATTGTTTCAATTAAGTGCACTTTAAAAGTGAAAGTAGATTAACAAGTCATGTGCATATATTTACCTCAATTTAAATACTGTTTGCCATTTCAAACTCAAATCTTTTGGAAAATAATTATGAAATATGTTTAAAGCACGCGAAATGCAGAGCTTTTACATAGTTCAGATCCTGTTAACAATAGAAAAACGGTTTACATTGTGTTCTTTTGTAATGATACCAGTGTGTCCGCCATTTTGTTTATTATGACACGAAGTAGCATTTTGGTGCAAAATAATATTTTAAAAACGGTCAAGTTAGTTTTTTTTACTGAAATATTTATGAAAATCATTTTTATAAATTAAGTTTTTTATGTACTTATTGTAATAAACATACTGATTTTAAGATAATTAATGTCCCCGATATAACCTATTTCAACTGAGTGGGCATCTACGACCGCATGCTGGTAAAAGATTCAATCAGACAGCAGTGTATTCTGTCTTCACGGTACTGGGCTTGTACTAACTGTACATTAAATGAGTATTATGTCAGTATTTTCTTGTTATTATGTATAATTATCACATAGTTCTTTTGCCTTGTTTCATTAACCCCAGATAGTTGTCCTTCAGAATAATATCAGACCAATCACCATGCAGGGTAAGCCTAACAAAATCAGACTTTTCAGTACATTTCCTGTTTTAAGGTCCCAATGTATATTGCTTAAAGATTCACTTTTATTATAGTTTGAATGTAAATGACTATTTACGATAGACCTTTTTATGATTTTTTATTCTGTTGAACACATGCGAACAGTATACTCCATACCAAAAAGGACCCGGAGGCAGGTGCATGGTGTTCAATATTCTCTAATATGCGCAAGAGAGGAAAATGAGAGTGTGTTAAAGACTTTGACAAACAATTTGAAAACTAGCCTCTGTGCTTAGCCTGGTAGTCTGTGGCTGGTGACAGGTTTTTTTTTGGTTACTGTCTTTTTTGTTTTAATTTGTTGTTGTTTTTTTTAATTCAGGAATGTGAAACTTGGATAATTGAATAAATGTGTAATGCTCCCCAAAATTTGTTTTTGGGGGAGCATATAGTCGCTGCTTCGTGTGTCCGTGCGTCCTTCCGTCCGGTCAATTCTAGTCATTCAAAAATATTTTAAGGTATGCATTAACAACTTGCATTCTTTGTTCTTGAGGTATTCATGAATTGAGTGAGTCCTCACATCAACTGATTCAAAAATAGTTCTAGAACATTAAATTCATTAATTAGGACTAGTTTGTGTCTGGGCAGACGGATATACACGTGGTAAAGTTTATAAATGGCGCAAAATTTCCATCCTATGTTAGGTTATTCAGAGGGAAACAGCTTGTTTTTTAAACAAATGACATTGAACTCGCCCATAATGGCACAAATTCAAGCTCGAGCCACATTTGCATGTTAGCTAAATACAAACACAACTTCGGCCCGACACCTCCTTCAAAGCCTTAGATGTTGAATAAATACTTTTTTGTAAATCCATATTTTATAACCAACAACATTTCAAATTAATGATCTGGTTAATCATTTCAAATGGCATTTGTTTATTACTTAAATATGAATGGTTTTATTCCCAGCAGCAATACAAATGTGTTCATGTGATATACAGTTGCGAAACACGTTGATATTTATTGAATAATTAATACTTGCACGTCATGCATTGAGCACACAATCAGTCTTAATAATAGAAATGTATTAACAAAACATGAAAAGGTCTGACAAGTGCCTGCAACACTGCAGCCTCAAAGTTTGTTTGTTCTGTTTGCATTTTGGTACATGCCAATATTATGGACGTTTGGCCATTAATTCATTATTTCCACAATATCATTATTATCAACAGCTTCTTCCTCGTCGTCTGCGTCTAACCATAAGAGTGCAGAGTCACAACTTGTTGACTTTTTCCAGGAAATCATAAACGCGAATTGAAATCACATAAGAAGATACCAAACCCATCGCATTTTGTTTGACTACGGTTTCTAAACCACAAATGTCGGATTATTGGCACAAACTAGTACATTGTAAGACAACATACACTCAACAGGCTAAACAAAGTAAGATTGAAGTTTCCATTTTTATGGTTTTAGTTTTACAATGAATGTCAAGGGATGTGACGTAAGACCCCAAAGAATATACGTGTCGGGAGGGAAATACGTTAAAGAGGCACAACAACAAAAGGTAATATTTAAAAGTTAAAAAAGGGTTAAAATGCCCTATGTCGCTTATCTGAGACAGGGGGAATAATATGTTATATGTAGCTTTATGTTGTTTGTATAATAACTATATGTTTTGGTTTTTGCTCTGTTCGGCACATATGCTGTATGGTAAGAGACAAATAAAAGTTTGCACTATATACATTTAAGACAACAAGTTACCCATAGGATGGGGCCAGTTGACCAATCGGGCCTGATTTGAACCATTTTAGTAGTGGAACACTTTTAATGTCGCATCCTCAGTATTAAACACATACAACTTGCGTTTAAAGAGAACTTTTTTGTTGTTGTTTTGATATAATTATTTACACCACCTCCCCACACCCGCACACAACCCACCCACACATTGACTTACGGTACGATGATCATGTACCAGTCTTTCTTCGGAGAATTAACAACAAATGTTATTACTGAAGAAGGCTTTGGCTTTACCCTTGTTCATTATATAAATTATTAGTAAAACAAAAGTAATATGTATTGCTAATATACTATGACCGGCATCTTTGGGTGAAAGTTTTATTTGATAAACAACATGCAATAAAACACTGAAAACATTGGTTGTCGATAAATGTAGAGGAGATTTGCTGACATAAACTGAGAAAACAAATCTTATAATACACATTACACGATTGATGTATGACATTTATACGAAAACAATGGACAAATGAAAAACACATTGGCAATAATGCACATGATAATGTGGTAAAGAATATGGACGAAGTAATACAACAGGATGTTTACGATATTTCAATACAAAATGGATCATATCTCAAAATAGCTAGGCATTAACCGATATCCGTTCAATAAGGTTTCAGTACAAAATAACAAATAAATCTGTGAAATATATATTGCAATAAAAAAGGGTTAATACGGTTTACCACAAAACGTTTGCATATATAAAGCACACCAAATTTAAACAAAAATTCTATTTATACATCGAATGTTATCTGATGTATTATTCTATGTTTGGCATGTATGTCAACCTTTAAAGATAGAAATCAAATGTCGAACCGCTAACAAACACACAATTCCCAATGTATAAGCTGACATTTCAACAAGATGGGTCAGGTCGTAACAGTGTTTTTTATATGAAATACATCAAAGAGTAAACTACTCATAACATTCAAGACTTGTACTTGTAAAGACTAAAGGGCGTTAACGATTTTTACCATAATACATTTTCTTGTCATTAGAAATGATCCAATATACACACAGCCTTTTATGTGTTCAAAATAAAACGATGTATAATATGCAACAGGGTAAGCGTATCTAATAATATGCACTACATGTATGGCATGCACTAATATTACACGGTCCGTGTAAGAGTCTTATGCAATAATGAATGAATGAGATCAAAATCGCTACGATGAACAACATTTCCAACGATCTGTATAACGACAGTTTCTCCTGTTATTATGAATTGAACATTGTATTCAATTAGTCTAGTATTAATTATAAAATTAATGCCTACAATATGGAAGCAATTTGCAAAACAATTTCCTACAGTCGATTCTTAAGTCTCTCATACAAATAAAATACACCACTGGATTTGCCATATTATTTATCACAAACGACCGTAAACATATATTATACGCTATAATTCCGTGAGTTGTCATATCCTGTGTAAAAGTCGGATAATAAGTTTGGTAAATAATTATCGATAGGTGTGGAATATATGACAAAACAAAAATTAAAGTAAGCCAACAAAACATCGTTGTGAGCTCTCTTGCAACGCGGTTTATATGACAACTGTGTGTGAATCCAACGCTTACTTTAGGCGCGTTTGCACAAGAATGTTTGCCGTCCTCTGAAGTTGATGTCTTTAGAAGACTTTCTGTTTTTGACGTTACCCTGGGTGCTTGTGTAGAGTTTAATTCCAATTCGTTCGAATAAGAAGAACGCACGTTTGATGTGGCACGATTGTATGATTTTGAAAATCTTAGATGCCACTTCAATTGTAGCCCAATTCTAACGTACAAAACCACCATGATAACAAACGCTATTAAACAGATCGCGAACTGGAGCAGATAAAACACTTTCGGCCATACTGAGTTGGTTTCTTCAAAATGGTCCTCCACAAAACACTCTATGCCTGTGATATTAAACACTCCAGTTTTCACTGTCCTCTCACCGTACACAAATAAAGCAGGGATGGCGACAACGATTGCGAACATGCACGATATCAGACACATCGTGTGCACCCGGGCTGTTTTCATTTCCACCACATGGAAATTACATATGGCGCGATGTCTTTCAGCTGCAATACACACAAATATAAACATGGAGGCCGCGACGAGAAACACGTGCACAAATCGGAACGTCTTGCACGCACGAACTGATGGAAATTCGTACGGGTGATAGAGGCTCACGAGCAGAAAGGGCTTTCCTAAACAACACGCAATTAGGTCTATGAAACCGAGCCATAAGATAAACACCCGTGAAAATGATTTGGGATACGGGAAATAGATACGTAAGACGGTTATGTTGCCGATTACCCCTATTACCAATAATGTCAAAATAATAACAATTGCCGGAACATGTAACGTCACTAAAGCGTCGTTTAACTCCCGTAACGTGACGTTCTCATTGAAATTGTGACGCCAGCTTTTTGGAATTTGAGTGAACATCTTTTGTTTTTTCGCCGTTACCTTTTACCTGAAAATAAACAACACATGCATTGTCTGACACACCTGTATATAAAACGTTAACTATTTATGGTTTATGTCTATTGTTCTAATGACATGTCACTTGAATAAAAGGAGAATGTGTAAACCCCAACATGTTACATACAATTTTAACATGCATCGCCATGCAAAGTAACTATGTGTCTTAGGTAGATTATTGCGTCATCTTAGATGTTAAGTTTACTGCCACTTCTAAGAATTTGAATGTGTAGGCGTAAAACTTTTGTGATGCGCTCTTCAATTGTATTTTGTGCTGTGTGCATCTCCGCTCAAGAGGAAAAATGTCACATGAAGGTTATGTTAAGCTACAATATATAATTATTATAGTGGGTACTTCCTTTACAGTTTGTTAGTATGATTACTTTTTTGGAAATTTACAATTATACGCAGGCACATTTGTAGTACTCTATACAGCTTTGACATACATTCAACGCGAATTAAATATATTTCTTTGCATGTGATATGTGAAGAGATTTATTTTTTACAAATATATGTATATCAATCATTGCCATCAGCATACAGAATAACCTGTCAAAAAGCGAAATAGGTGGGCGGTTCTGTTTGCTAAGTGCTATGTCGTGATGAAATGTGGCGTTGGTTTGCAAGTGAGCACTAGTAATACATTAGGAATTAGGGGCTGTTGGTGGGATTTCTCTCTTGTTGTGACAGTTTCAGTATTTGTGCCATAACAATCTGTAACATTGATTTTAAATTTGTTAAAGTAAATCTTAATTTAAAAGTTCAATACAATGAGGATGAAGATCCTTCCTACACGAAATCTTGTAAGCCAAAGGATTATCTATTGCTACATTCCAGCTATTTCAAAGCAATTATCAACAGCTGGACACACCTGTAGGACCTTCATGTACTCAATTTGGTATAAAAATGCTATTTTATGTGTGTCTTGAATTGTAGTGTAGACAATCAGTAGTATGTCTTTACAAGTCTTATATAATAATTCTGTAAACATGTTTCGGGAGTTGCATTATTCCTTTATTTTGTATAAACAGTAAGATCGCGCTCCGCCAACCTGTAGGCACATATTTTACACGTCTCTAATATATTCCCCAGAAATGACTCAGTAAAATCTCATATCATGATTCAAAGCCAAAAAGTACCCACCCACCATTGAGTGCATGCAGATGGAGCTCCATAAAAAATAATTAGCATACTCAGTTTAATTATTAAGTTAAAAAATTTATGGTTTACTGTAAACAGTGCATAATTCTAATTGTAACGTGTATCATATTCTAAAGAATACATGTGTGACTATCATTAGGCACCAAGAAATTGTTCATCGGATATATGTCAAAACAATATCAATCGTAAAACTACAACTTTAATTAGAAAACAAACATTAAGAGAGAAACTTCTAAGCATTCTCGTCTTCCTTAATGATGATCATTTGGCAAATGGAATATAAATGCCATGCTTCGTTACATGTGCTTCTGGTGCGTTACCCAAACGTATCGCATGCAATTCGAAATTTTACAAATAATAATGCATATGAATGGATCTGAATCATTCTAAAGTATTTGAAGGATTACCTAAACATTGTAAAGAGAAAGTCCATTAATTGCTTGCTGAATTAATTGCACCCGGTCAACGTTCAGTACTGCAATATCATTTCTATTTGATAATACAATTGTTCAAAGATTCTGTATGCGATTCAATAAAGATTCAATAAAGGTAAATCTATAATTTTGGTAATATTGCGTTCTATTTGTAACGATTTTAACTTGTGAACTGTGAGATATAACGTCAAAATAATAATTATAATAAAATAATAATCAATATGTTTCGCCATAACATAAACACGAAACTATACTCATTTATTTGTTTTAAGGTGAAATGCCATGCTTTTTAAAACCGTTCAAAACCCTTTTTTATCGAATTTAGTGCATATACAAACGTTTTTGCAACTGGTAGTGAAGTGGGTTGGTTCCGTGTTCATTCGCCCGCAATAACAAACCGGCATAATAGGGCTTTAGATGTGAAATTTCTCGCAACTTTTGTGAGAAACATAAATGAAAAAAGAAATATGATAGTGCTTATGGAGAATTTTCTGTTGAACCGTACTTGTTACTTTTGTATGAGACGGACTTTCGTGATTGTCAGTAAGATGTTTCTAAATCTGACTCGGACAGCGAGGAATCTTTTGTCGATGCTCAAAATGACTGTCGTGTAGGGATACGGATTAGTAAAAATATTTTTTTTTGCTTAATGCACATGCCGGAAACAAACCACAATTTATTTTTCATTTCGTTGATTGTAATTCTACAGTACGATCACTTTGAATATGACTACGGTGCACGGTTCATAATTATCGACAGAGAACGGATACTTGCTAGAAAACTGAAACTGAATTTATTTATTGAAACTTCAAATACAACTACCGTTATAGTAATATGATGAAATCAAAATAAGTGCATGTGTAGATAAAAGGGTCAGGATGCGACAGGGTGTTTCTGCCTTGTATTAGGCCCTATTCTGACAGAGGTCAATGCTTATAATACAAAGTTGATTTGACTGGGAGAGGTCTGATATCTTAACTCATATCACACTGTGACTGCCATAACCAACTTGAGATATATCCCCTGATAATAAACATTTAAACACCTTAATAGAATAAAATACATAACACTTCTGTACGATATCATACACAACGCTGATATCGTGCGTTAATTTGATTTTCGCTCAGAAATGCATAGCTGTTAAGTGTTTATAAAATCAAGATTAATTAAAATGATCCATGCATATATCTAGTAAGTTATTTATAAGTTGAAAAGTATATGCCCTTTTTATAGCTGTTGTGCTGATTAGCTCTTTATGTTAAGCGAATGGTTAAAAAATGTGTTTTTGATATCCAACAATTGATGCGTACTTGCTTATAAAACATAGTGGCATTTTGGAATAATCCGTATCTGTGATCTACATTAAGCCATAACATAATGCGTTTCCGTGTTTCTAGTAATATTACTACATTTAGAATATTGTCGCTCAAATTCCGAAAATATCAAAGGCATTTTAAGTTCTGAAATCTGGCGTGTGTATATCGAAGTTTTGTCCGGACGCTCTATGCACCCGAGAGCACCACACTGAACCATTTGAAATCACGTTTGTTTTTCGAACAAATATTTCAACACAAGATTTAAATACAACTCAACGAAAAACTAACAAAATAACACGATCTTTAATGTTACAGCTGACGTTAACTGCTCAGTGTTTGAGCTCCAATCCGAAATAACAATCGTCGAGTTTCCGTGTCATGGACGTTTTGTCAAGTTTACGTCACATCCTTAATAGGTGGCGGAAATACCCGAGCGGTTTACGGAAAACAAAATCATTTTTAAGTATCAAAATGTTTGTATGCATTTTTCTTGATGATTTCAATCGTTTTAGAATATAATTATTAATCAAATAGCATTTTCGCTATAAAAACGGCAGTTCTCCTTTAACAATTCACGGCTCTCGCAATGTGTACAACATTATTGAATAAATGCTCAAAATATTAATCATAAAACTCACGAATTATGCCTTGATATGTCATGTATATCACTGAAAACTTGGATTGCCCTTTAAATGTAAAGGAGTTTTGCGCCAAAATTGCTCATGATAAAAACAGCTGCGAGCATTATTTGTTTTATTATTATCGTAAGACAAAAATGTGACATTATTTTAAACAATTGCTTAAATAACTATAAATGTTACCTGAGCGTATAAACTTACTTGAAAGTATATCTCGCTGAAAACAATTCACAAAATCAAAAAAAAGAAAGCGGTATTCTGTATTCCGTCTTTACACACGAGCGTAGGTCTAATGATTGAAATATAACAAACATTTCATATGTTCTACGTACGCATTCAAGTAATTCACTTAATCTCCGGTAATTGCGTAGATTATTGGCAAGAGAGAGTGAGATGAGCTGACTTGCGCCGAGCAATCAAAAGGTTGTTGTGGCATCCCTGTGCTTGAATATAGGATCAAAGTACAAGTTTAATAAACGGGCCGTGCTCTGTGAAAAGGGGGTTTAATGAATATGCGTAAAGTTACGTCCCAGATTAGCCTGTGCAGTCCACACAGGCTAATCAGGGAAGACACTTTCCGCTTGTGTGATATGTTTCGTTTACAGTGAGTATCTACTTAGCAAAAACCAGTTTAGGCGGAACGTGTCTTCCATGATTAGCCTGTGCCAACTACGCAGGCTAATCTGGGACGACAGTTTACGCACATTCATTAAACCCCCTTTTCACAGAGCACGATTCAAATGTTTGTGTACAATACACATTTACTACAGTGCATAGAACATCAGCAACAGTTTTGTTCAAACGTATTATACCATATCAATTTAAAAACATAAGTTTAATTTGCTTAATATTTTGTTTTCTTTATGTCGCATACATAATTTTTATACAGACGAAATGCAAACAGCCCTGGAAGATTTGCCATGAGCCGTTCCGAAAATACTTTAAAGAGAATAAGAGACACTCAAGTTTCATTCAAAACATTTGCTCATTAAAATTGCTGCTGCAACCTGAAAGAGTCAATTGGTTGGGTCATAATTAAGCCATAAAATGCACTTTGCTTGAATGTTGCTCGTACAGTGTGATTTTTAACCATTTGGAGAATAAGGGCCGGGGCCCCTTTGAATTGGGTAAAATCACGCCGTTTTGACTAAAATTATGAATGTGTTGTTGTTAGTGATTTAATGCACTGTGATATATTTGGAGATGGCTAGAGACAATACCTGCCGCTTGACACAGGTTGTCCCATAAATACGATGGTTATCCTGACCATGAAATTCGCACTGAAAACAAATATGGTATTGGGAAACTCGCTATTATGTTTCACTAGGCTACAGATTCGTCTCTCGGGGTATAATTGTGTACATGGTGAATTCAGGTGTGATATATTTCAATTGAGACTCGGAGTCCTTCGTTATACTCTAATAACTTATCGATAGGATATTGAGCATATATGGTATTTATATAATTGTGATTTAAGAATAGTTAAAGCATAATTTAAGCAAAAGAAATTCAGTTACAATAAAATACATGCTGCAATCTCAAGCCACAAAGCATATTAAAAAAAAAGAAAGCTTACTTGGCACAGCAAAATCAACACTTGGTATGTGAGAAGAAGGGTGTTTCAACACTTGGTATGTGAACAGAAGAGTGTTTCAACACTTGGTATTTGAACAGAAGGGTGTTTCAACACTTGGTATGTGAACAGAACGGTATTTCAACACTTGGTATGTGAACAGAACGGTGTTTCAACACTTGGTATGTGAACAGAAAGGTGTTTCAACACTTGGTATGTGAACAGAAGGGTGTTTCAACACTTGGTATGTGAACAGAAGGGTGTTTCAACACTTGGAATGTAAACAGAAGGGTGTTTCAACACTTGGTATGTGAACAGAAGGGTGTTTCAACACTTGGTATGTGAACAGAAGGGTGTTTCAACATTTGGTATGTGAACAGAAGGGTGTTTCAACACTTGGTATGTGAACAGAAGGGTGTTTCAATACTTGGTATGTGAACAAAAGGTGTTTTCAACACTTGGTATGTGAAAAGAAGGGTTTTTCAACACTTGGTAGGTGAACAGAAGAGTGTTTCAACACTTGGTTTGTGAACAGAAGGGTGTTTCAACACTTGGTATGTGAACAGAAGGGTGTTTCAACACGTGGTATGTGAACAGAAGGGTGTTTCAATACTTGGTATGTAAACAGAAGGATTTTTCAATACTTGGTAGGTGAACAGAAGGGTGTTTCAACACTTGGTAGGTGAATAGAAGGGTGTTATAACACTTGGTATGTGAACAGAAGGGTGTTTCAACACTTGGTATGTGAACAGAAGGGTGTTTTAACACTTGGTATGTGAACAGAGGGTGTTTCAACACTTGGTTTGTGAACTGAAGGGTGTTTCAACACTTGCTTTGTGAACAGAAGGGTGTTTCAACACTTGGTATGTGTACAGAATGCTGTTTCAACACTTGGAATGTGAAAAGAAGGCTGTTTCAACACTTGGTATGTGAACAGAAGGCTGTTCCAACACTTTGTATGTGAACAGAAGGGTGTTTGGTATGTGAACAGAAAGGTATTGGTATGTGAACAGAAGGGTGTTTGGTATGTGAACAGAAGGGTGTATGGTATGTGAACAGAAGGGTGTTTGGTATGTGAACAGAAGGGTGTTTGGTATGTGAACAGAAGGGTGTATTGTATGTAAACAGAAGGTTGTTTGGTATGTAAGTGTGTTTGGTATATGAACAGAAGGGTGTTTGGTATGTGAACAGAAGGGCGTTTGGTATGCGAACAGAAGGGTGTTTGGTATGTGAACAGAAAGGTGTTTGGTATGTGAACAGAGGGGTGTTTGGTATGTGAACAGAAGTGTGTTTAGTATGTGAACAGAAGGGTGTTTGGTATGTGAACTGAAGGGTGTTTGGTATGTGAACAGAAGGGTGTTTGGTATGTGAACAGAAGGGTGTTTGGTATGTGAACCGAAGGGTGTTTGGTATGTGATCAGAAGGTTGTTTGATATGTGAACAGAAGGGTGTTTCAATATGTTCAAGAATATTCACATTGCACTTTATCTATTGATTGAATACTTACACAATCGATTATACACAACTTCCAATAACAAACGCATGTTTAAATCTACTAGAGGCGCACGTTTCAAATTACAAACGAGACCCAGTCCACACGTTGAGTTTATTGTTAAACACTGACATTAATAATATAAATTAATATCCTTTCACAAAAGATACGTCCACATTTAATCGGTGTAAGGTAGTCATTTATTTTTCACAAATAGGTAACATTTCAAAGCATAATTAGATACAGCAGTTCGAAAGCATGAGAAACATTTATTTTTCGACGTAATGGCATTACAGTGTTAACACGACTGAATGAACTGTTATAACAAAGCGTCGCTAAACGCGTGGTTCTGTGTTCATGTTATAACTAGTGTCTTCTCGTGAAATAGGGGAGGTCACTTGAGTGTTAAGTTGGAAACCAGTAAATAGTTAGTTTCCTAGTACTTACAATACACACAATATCCAGTTTATTATTAACCGTACATTTTTTGGTATTGCAAGAATAGTCGATTGATTAACTTTAAAAGATAAAATAAAGTCTTATGCGACTTCTGATTATTTTTTACTTCTTAATATTGAACTTCAAGCTCATATTGTACGACCTTCATCAATATACAATTGCTGTTGCCATTTTCTATAATAATCATAATGCGACTTTATATATACACTTGAAATAAAAGAGAAAGAAACTCGAGATGTTAGTATCTTAACTTCTTTTCGCAAGAATGTGTACATTTTGTCAAGTTATTTTTAACATGCATGAGCAAACGAATACATGCAAAACTGACCTAACGGCCTCTTGATAATAACGGTCAACGGCAGACAACGGTCAGTCTGCTTCCCCCGACGGATATCACTCTAAATTACACTTGAGAATAACAGTCAATTGTACATTATGACTACGACCAACAGCCAGTATATTTCACTCCGGAAGTCATTTTTGAACTGAAAACAAAGGTCACGCTTCAGTCGTTCCGAGTCGCGAAAAATTAAAAACAAAAATAAACCGGTGCACGTAACAATAAGAAAGTGTATTAGTAGCAATTATCGGCTGCATACATAACGACAAAGCATAAGCGCGTGACAAAGTCAATAGATAGTTATCGCCGATAAGGTGTTAAAAACAATAATTAGCTGGCGAGTGTTGTTATAATAAAGCGATAAAAGGATTAGTGATCGTCTATTCAGGCAAAATATACATTGAATTGCAACTTTTATAACTAACTAAATATGTTTAAACAATATTTTGGCGTCTTTTTGTGTGAATTAGAACGATACAGTTACACCGTACTTTCGGTTTCTGACAGCGAATCCGCTTTTTTACTTGTTCGGACGTGACGTCAATGGCACGTGAAAATCATTATTTTTTTTTTAAATTACATCACAATGAATATAATGCGTACTGTCGGATTTACTGAATGAACGAGATGCATGAGTAAACAATAATTCTATCGTTGATAAAGTCATAGATTTAATTTTAAAATACTTATGGAATTAAATCAATTTATAAGACATAATTTTCGGCGTAATTCAACAGAAATTATTTATGTTATTATGCTTAGTTATCGGCAATGAGCCTTTGTTTTAGACTGTGTGCGTACGACTGGGTAGGGTAACGACGTAGCAATACTACCAACTAACCAACCATCTAAAAAGTCGTCATTCGAGAATAGCGGTCACTCGTCGACAGCGGTCACTTTGGCCATTTCCCTTAACTGACCGCTGTTCTCAGTTTTGACTGTATTTGTATACACTGTGTATGTCTTGGCGAAAACATTTCTTGATTATTTAAATAGATAATCGTACTTAATTTGGAGAAGTTCATATTTGATTATTAATAAAACATGCATATATATTATATATATTGCATCACAACAAATATATATATAACGTGTGCTTGACATATACTCGATGGATTTATCAATTATTACCAATTTAAAACATGTATTGATCGCAACATTATTATACAACAGAACTAATGATTTTCAACATATTGAAATTAAGTTGTAATTTATTCTGTTATGTTAACTTTCTTTAGCTAATAAATTCGTACAACCAACGACAACTTTACTTGATTGCAAATGTTGTCAGGAGCGCATTTAAACCTATGTACATCATTTAAGCTTTACACTTGTCAAGGCAGTCATTTCCGGGAAATAACTTTGAAGGCGGGACTTTTTTTCATAACGTTAGTATTAAATAGCCTTCTGTGGTCGAAGCAGTCCGCACAGGTTTATCCTTTACGACACTTAACGAACATGCTTTAAACCCCTTTTCACAGAGCACGGCTCAAATGTTAAAGGATATCTTCGTAAATGTTAAAGGATATCTTCGTAATGGCATTATCTAATATACAAAGTATTGTCCATTTGTCTTTTTATGGAATACAAATTCAGAAAGTATAAAAATAGAGATGTATTAGTTTACAATGATTCGTTTGGATGAAAACTTCATTTATCTATTTATTATGTTTTGTTTTTTCTCTAAGCTGTCTTTAGTATTTTGATTGTTTTAATCCTGTTTATTGTGAACCAATTCTAAAATCGCTAGAAACATACAACCATGTCGTTAAAAAGACAGAAAACCATCCCGAGTGCGACTTGTTTAACCTTATTAAAATAATCAATATTTTGAATCAAATGTTAATAACAACATATGCCTGATTTCCTCGGTCGGTTGTTCTATGTTCATATTATTTGTTTTCATTGGTATTTCAGATATTGAAATATTTGTACAAAAATGTGACTGACGTAGAGAAAGTTCAAACGGACATGTGTCAAGATTTGCGTTTTTTTTATCTGCGAGCGTTAATGAAGGAAAGGTTGTTCATCTATTATTACGTATTCACAATAATATTGAATATTCATATAGTTATATTTTAGGACTATACTTTAATATATGGTGTGATTGTTTTTCAGTGTCGCATCAGAGTCTAAACAGTCTCAAAACTGCCCAGCGTCCATGAGCCATAAATACCAGTAGAGAATCGGAAATACCAACCTTTGCCATCAAAAAGTGTTTGCTAAAACTAAGACTTTTTCGTTATAAATGACGTTGTGTGTTATTCAAAAGTATATTCCGAAATAAAACTTCTTCTGGTAAGTTCTATAGAGTGCGTAACCAAAATGTTAAACACTATCAGAATCTTGATAAAGCGGTGAATATTAACAACTTACCCTGCTGAGATTAAATTTCCGTTTTTGTTTAGCCAAATACACAGGTAAGAAAACTGAAACATCATAACGTTATCATTCAAGAAATGCTTTATTACCTAACCAGCTGTCATAAAACTAATAACAAGCATACCACTGAGCGTCACTGACAGGCGGGATTGGAAGATGGCTGACAGAGAACAGATGATCACAATTATATATTGATTTCAAACCACTCTTCTAGCTCCATATCGATCTGTCTTCTGGATTGCATTTTCTGTATTGTCATAGGCGTAAGTGGTCCCATGCGACACGAGAGCTTATTCAACAGTAGTCAACAGTAAACAAAAATAAAAGCATTATGCAGTCTGAGCGTCTAAGCAAACATGGCAATGTTTTGCTTTAACAAAAACTGCAAGGCTTTCTGGGTCAATTTTAGCCGTTAACGGATCATATTCAATTTGCCAATATAAGTATCAAGTTTGTTTTTAAATCGCAGTCTTAAAATACTCAAAACTGATTGTTTGAGTTTAAGATGTTTCAAAAACAGTTTCAAAATAAAAACTATTGACAGTGTAATCATTTCATCATTTTTTTCCATAATGTACCCTCGAACACCATGTCTAACCATACTTGAAATGTTGGCCGCGTATCATGAAATTCATATGTGATTAACAAAAAAATCTACATTCTACTACACAACTTATCTGGTGGTCAGCAGCAACAATTCGTCTAGAAAACAAATGGTCAGTGTGTTTCGTTTGTGTAAACTGCTATATTATACATTCATATTTTGAAAATGAGATAAATAAAACAACGGAATAAACTGCAAAGGAAAACTCGTTGCAACTTGGGAAAGTCATATAGGGTCCTAAGTAAAATTGTATAACTAAGAATTAATATTTATGTTATCGTTGATTACTGATACAGAAGTCAGAAACTTTGATCTGGAGTAATGCTACGAAGAAATATATAATGTTTTGAACAATCACGCATCTAAACAAAATAGAAAAATATATTGAACGATAAATAACGATAATGTAAACATTCTTTTGATTGAGACTTATTGTTTAAAATATGTGTGCTATTCGAATGAGAACTAATTTTATAGTAATTATGCTATACAGGTTCGGTACTTCTTTATGCATTTTTACTTTTCGTTTTGCAACGGTTATTTTGCTATTTGTAAAAATGCAAGTCAGCGAGTATCACGTAAGAATTGTATGTTCAATGTACAATCCACTAACCAACATGACACATATAAAATGGCATTGTCAAAACAAGGATAATCAAGCTTAAATATCATGGTAAAACCGGTTAACAGATACGCTGATTAAACTGGGCCTTTTCACAGATTATGGCATGTATTGAAGTGTGTCATTAAATGCTTTACATTGATAAATGTGAACATTGGATCTCAAAGGCTCCAGTAAAAAAAGAATAAAATTAAAGAAATAAAAAAATAACCTTTAACTAGGCACGAACCACTGACCTTGAAGTAAAAGTCTATCGCTTATCCTCGTAGCATCACACAATATAACGACAACAACATAACTGTCAAAATTATTTAATCGTTTCGCGTTGCAACGCTTTATAATTTTCAGGTTTTTAAATCGTCAAAAGATGCATATTATGGATACTTTAGAGCATGGTAAATGTTCAGTATTACTGTTATCTCACAAAAAATCATAACTGCAACGCAAATTTGCGAATCTGAAACTATTTTTTTTATTTTGTCAATTTACCAAAACGTGAAAAGGCCTCTTCGTGTTATTAGACGGTCACGTCAGCTACAAATATATGTTTGTGTATCAATATAAAGAAGTGAAACTCCAGCTGCTGGAGCAGTATTGAATTTTCATTAAAACAATTAATTGGTCCTTTATTTAAGGCAAGTGACCGATTGCCCAAACAGTACAAAACAGCACAATACAGCACAATACAAACCAACATAAACACAAAATATGAATAAAGCTGGGGTCACCGCCTTGGAACGGTCAATGCAAAGCATTGGGGGTTTAAACCTGGTTATAGAGCGCTCAACCTCACACTTTGCCCAGCAATATTCATAATACATTTAAGTGTAAATAAAATTTAACGTCATAGCATTGTAACTCAAATTAAACAATACTAAAAGGGAATTAAAACGCATTCAATTTAATTTCTTTTTAATTACTCAATTGCATTGAAGATACAAGAGTAACAGAGTTACAACTTTTTGACGAACGATCAAATAAAACTTTTAACAATTGTCAACTACATTCCTTCTTTATAGAAAAAGATTTGAGAATGTAGCATTATGGAGTTAATATCTCAGATAATCATCGCGCAAATACAGGAAGAAGCAGCAATAATGGGTGTAAAAATTCCATATTACATAGCTTGGTTGTTTATGTGACTGCTAAAAAAAATAAAAATAATTAAATCAAACAAGAAACGCCTATCAGAGAGAAAATATAAATAAAATGGAACGTTATAAACCCAATGACCTATGCATGTAGATTACAACTTGGAAAGTCGGTCGTATGACGTCACAAAAATCCATAATGACATAATGACGTGAACAAATTCCAGGGACAGTACTAAATAAAAATATTAATGGGGCTGTGCTACTAATAAAACAAGTTTAGGTGATTTAATATTAAGAAGCAAATGAATAAAAATGGTAATTCCATTAAAGCGACAATATTGGAATCAAACAGTATATAGGTGTTTTGACAACTGAAGACAGAAATGATTTGATGTACGATTTGAGTCCAAATGTAGTTTTCATGCAGGTTTGTTCATACGACACAATGACACAATTTTATTCAACAGTGAAAAATGCCTATAATGTAGTTTTCATGCAGATTTGTTCATACGACACAATGACACAATTTTATTCAACAGTGAAAAATGCCTATAATATCACTAATGATTCCAAATTTTAAGGGAAGCCATATGTTTCGTCAGTATTGTTCTTATGTCACAAATGTCTACATGTTTCTGGTACTTTTCCTTGTTTTTTGAAAGTATATCAATATAAAGAAGTGAAACTCCAGCTGCTGGAGCAGTATTGAATTTTCATTAAAAACAATAAGTTGGTCCTTTATTTAAGGCAAGTGACCGATTGCCCAAACAGTACAAAACAGCACAATACAGCACAATACAAACCAACATAAACACAAAATATGAATAAACATGGGGTCACCGCTTTGGAACGGTCAATGCAAAGCATTGGGGGTTTAAACCTGGTTATAGAGCGCTCAACCTCACACTTGGCCCAGCAATATTCATAATACATTTAAGTGTAAATAAAATTTAACGTCATAGCAAGCCGTATGACGCACGGATTTCCCCTAAGCACAAGGTTGATTGCTAAACCGTTAAATACGAGAGCGCCGATGGCGTTGAAAGCATAGTTGCAAGATACAGGGAAGTTGCTGCTGAAGGAAATGTTTAGGTCAAAATATACTATATAGTTTCCTTATATGTTTCAATGTAAAAGCGACAAATTTGAGCGAAAATAAATACAACATTTTGCACATAGAGACCCCCATAACAATACCTTTTCTTGACGGGCATTCTAAGCTGAATCGATTTCAGCAATAAAAAAGATATGTCATGTTCAAACCAAAAAAGAATTCGACTCAAATCAAAATCGACTGTTTTTGCACCTTCTATTTTCGGCCGTTTTCTAGTGGATTGTAATCTTTTGCAGTACCATTTTTTACTTTAATCTCTAACTTTATCCTATTTCAGGTATTTAATAGTGAACACCTATGCTTACCCTATCAATATCTCCAGACGATAAAACCAGAACAACAGTCTAAAGTTTAAAACATGCCTTCGAGGAAAATATGATGATTTGTTTAGACAGGGACATATACAGTATAGGTCCCTGGTTTGGAGAATACAGACCTTCATGACTCGATTATTTATGACTCGATTATTGAGTTTATTCCTTCATAGCTCGATTATTCATGACTCGATAATTGTAACCTTAACAATTTCTGACATCACGAGTCGCCTCCCTTGTTGGTTCATGCTACCAAA
This sequence comes from Dreissena polymorpha, assembly GCF_020536995.1. Classification (NCBI taxonomy): domain Eukaryota; kingdom Metazoa; phylum Mollusca; class Bivalvia; order Myida; family Dreissenidae; genus Dreissena; species Dreissena polymorpha. The sequence continues at coordinate 73,667,322 of NC_068368.1, forward strand.
ATGTTCTATTTTTAGAAACGGGAATTCCAAATCGTGACGAATGTGAATGGTTACAAAATGACACAACTTTGAAAATAAATAGGTAGAATTACATTATTACACGCATACCATTATGCAACCATCCATTTTCTTTTCCGACTTGATACATTTACGGCATTCCATTTAATATTTTACAGACACAACACTCGTCCAGAATTTGCGCGAATCCATTAAATTAGATGCCACATTTAAACCGTTAGCTCTACTCGTAACGTTAATTTCTGGCTCAAAGTCAATCATTTTAATTTCAATTAACACATATCTGTTACTTTCAAACTCTACTTCATTAAATCCATTGAAAGGCAGGTCAGAATCCATGTCATAAATCAGAAAACATTCATCGTACTCTTCTATTTTTTTACCCATTTACAAAGAACGAAAGTGCTTTACGCCCCACTTCCTGTTGAGAATATGTTTATGTCTATTTATAATTAACCAATGAAATTCTTTATATCCTTAAACCAGGGCCTAATGAATTTGACCTCTCCCAGAACAGTAAACAAAGGAAATAGAAAGTAGGTTTGAGATCACTATCAACCAGAACAGACTTGTTTTACGAACGAAATTTGTTTTAGTTTCTTAGAAGGTTTTTTCACGTAAAACGGTCTTACAAAAAATTCACTAAAAACGTTGTCAGCAATATTCTTGGAAGAAAACGTTAGAAAAACGTTTCTAAATAAAAAAATGTTAGAATGACCATATACTATATTAAATAGATGTTTCGTCTGATTTTTGATCAGGTAAGGCTTCATAATGGTCAACCGTTTCATGTCGGTTTTCGAAATGTAGCTCTTACATAAGCATAGTTGCGTAACCTCAACTATGCTAATAACCCTTACTAAGCTACGCGAGACTCGTAAACCGATATTAAATTTGTCTACAAGATAACGATTGATGCAAAGCATCAAAGTGCGTCGGGAATTTCAGTATAAAAGGCACTCAATGAAGTTACATGGAACGATTTTTGTCTACTGTAAATAGTAATATATTGGTCGATTATTAAAAAAAAAAATACTGGTATAACCATTATCTATGATTTTGTGTTATAACCCCCAAATAACCATTATCTATGATGTTGTGTAATAACCCCGAAATAACCATTATCTATGAGTTTGTGTTGTAACCCCTAAATATTTCATAGTTCATTTTATTTACATTGGTTTCCTTTTTTAACTGGCATCCGTGTGCAGTTTTCATTAATGGAACAGACCTGTGTAGGTTTTAAAAAATCTGCTTCATCTTGTCAGCGTAATATCATATTTTTCTCAACTTCAAGGGGAGATGATTCTGAACTTATTCTTACGTTGCTCATTTACGATAGGGGTTGAGAAATCATTGATATGAAACACTGTAAAAGTTTTAATGTGTTTACGAACACCCCCCCCACCCTCTCACACATATATTTCATGGGCATATTAAAACAAAAATGGTTGCAATAAAACAGCATATGTATGTAAACTAAAATGTCTACATCAAAACAAAAAGATAACATAGAACAAAAATAAAATAATTTGATTCTACTGGTGCTCGAACCTTGGGCCGCTCACATATGAAGCGAGCGTGTAACCACTACACTACGGAACCGCTTGAAAATTACCTTCTAACTAAGATATTAATAAGCTATTAATAGTCGGTTTAAATGTAAACCCGGAAGTTTAAACGCTGGATAGTGAGCGGGTTTAAAGGTTTATACCAAAGGGTCCATACCACTGGCAAGATACGGTCAGGCCTGCGGCTTCTATATGTGGTTCTTAAAAAACAACCTGTAGGAGGACTTGATAGTAATGGGACTGGGGTGCTGTGATGGTACTCCTCATTGATAAGCGGCTGCTTCCTTTATCAAGACTCATTATTACAATTAATAATACGTGTCGCGATTCGCACCCTATAGCGCCTTTATTAGTAACTAGGTGGTTGCTAGGATAGTGGAACAAAGAAGTTTTGTTTTTATACAAAACTAGAAAGTTTCACCGGTTCGCGTATTTGCCCAGTCCCTGTGATCTTGTATTATTGCCCAGTCCCTGTGATCAGTTATTAATTAAACCAATTAGCTTTGCATTATTGGCAATAAATGTTGTAGTAAATGTAATAGGCACAAATGCAGTAATTATTTACACTAATCTACACAAAAAATCACCACTATGCAAGATATTCTTACAACAAAAATATATACATTGATTCGTAAAATAATTTCTCCTCCCATAAGCGAAAAAAAAACGTATTACATACTAGTCGCCGCACTTTAATGCGACGCCAATGACTTACTTATAACCCATGCCTGGAAGTTTGGAACTCAGGAATGGTCAACATTATTGCAAACTAAAATTTAGTATTTATGTATGATTTTATGTGATTTATTGGATCAAAATTAAAACATTCATTTTTTAAAAATCCTCATTCATACATTTATTTATAACTACTAATACCATTTTAATTCTTCCAAAGTCTAGTCGTTTGTCTCCACACTTAGAAGACTACGACACGATCATGTTAAAATGGAACTTTTCGTGGTTAAACATAGGCAACGGTTGATCGAATGCCTTTGGTGAATTAGGTTTAATCAAAAGAAAAAGTTATATACTTATACACATAATGTAACTTAAGTCAATATATCTTAAATTTATTTTGATTAAAAGTTAAATGTATTTTTATTTCATTTACTGTTGCCTATATCGCAGAAAATCACTCGCAGTTAAATTCAACAAAAGGAGGCTCGAGGGAGATTGATGACGTATGTTATGAGTGTGAGTATAGAATTATACATGTGGCCCACCTTACTCCACGAGAAAATGAAGCTGGCTAAAGAGAAAGCAGCATCCGTTAAGTTCGAACGTGTACACCGGTCCCCGGGGTCACCAACACACGGAAAATCTCGAAACATTGTGCCAAAGTTTAGTGACTTTAAAGACTGAGAAATAGTGTGGAAAAAATGGAAAGAACTGGACGGCACAGGGTTTCTCGTCTTTGAGCAGTATGCTCCGGAAGTGTTACAGAAAAGACGGTTATTGATGCCGAAAATGAAAGAGGCGAGGCGGCTTGGCAAAAGGAGCGTACCTTGCATTCGATACGCTCTTTATTGACGGAAACCCGGTGGGAGCGTAGGAACACGGCGGTGAGGAATTTAAAATATTGCCCTGGAATGATAACGGTCTAACCGATTGTAAAAAGTCATGTTCTAATTTTGTAAATATCTTGAGTTCTTATGATGTTTTAGTTTTTTGTTTGAATCCTGGACGAATAGTGCTAGTAATATCAATTTAAGTGGATATTTGTCTTTTAACTTTTTTTTTAGAAATTTCAGCATCGAAAGGCCGAACGAAATAGTGGTGGTATTGTTGTCTATATTAACGAAGAATTAGCTGGTGGCATTAAAATAGTAAAACATTATTATGATACAATAATTTTGTTTAAATTTGATCGCCCAATTTTATATGTTTAAATTTTGTGAATAAATGTGTTTCTGATGGATAACAACGCCAATTTACCAGAATATTGCTCATGAACACACGTAAAACTTCTTTCTGAGAGCGAATGGAAAATGCGTCACGAATTCTGACAAATAAACAGTAGGGTGTCGTTATTGAAATACCGCGAGAATACTGGAAGAATAGAGATGCCAACTATAATGTTCAGAACAAAAATAATATTTTATCAAGCGTTTGTGATTTGTCAGGATAATAATAACAAAAAGATATCGAAAATATCAAAGCAAATAAATTCGACAGAAATCTGAGATTCGGCAATATATCTAAGACGGGTTATGTTCACGTAAATTGTGTTTGGTAAAGACTGTCACTTTATGTAGTGAACCAGTCTTCGGCTTGTATCCACTGAAGATGAATACTCAGGGGAGATAATTGAGTAATGACTTAATTCTGGAACGGTTGCGAAGAAAAACAAATAATGCGAGAATATTTAGTGCGATTCGCTACACAATTATGATGTCATTGATATAATTTTTCCTGAGGTATGTATTTACATGTGATTTAGCATATGTCAAAGTGTTTTTGATTTGTTCAAGGTTATAAATAGCATCGCGAAAATATATGTCGCGTGGCAATTATTTTTTAAGACGCATCCCTATGTGGTATTCTTATGTAATTTTATGTCTATTTATATTTTTGCCACTTATATACATGGACATTATTCACCAGTGTAAAATACTTTTAATGTAAGCCCTCTTTGATCTTTTAGAAAACGATGTAACTTATTTTTCTGAATTTGGTAAAAAGAATATACTGGCAATCTAAATAGCAGAGTCGGACAAAAATGCGATTATATTCTACAAGATAAAATAAATAATGTTAATGATGACTCTGATTACTGCCCCGATAATATCTCAGTTATGGCCTCTGTGGAAAGTTCACTTAATCAATGTGCGTGAACAAAAACTGTCACGTGACCACAAATGCGAACGACCACGGCTATTTTGCGTTCGAAAGATCAATCGAAGGTATGTTTTCTTATATTTTCTCCATTATAGCAGAGCACATGTTACAGTGTCTGGTGCACCGTACGCAGTGCGAATTCTACTTTTAATTGATGTAATACTAATATTTTTAGGTATAATACTTTTTGAGAACATTCAAAGAAAAATATCTAACTCGACGATGCATGCGACCACTCATCTTGTTTCTGTATGCGTTTCTCTTTTAAAAGACCAAGTTGTCAATGTTTAACTATACGAAACAGACCAACAGAACAGCTTCGAAATCTAAATAGTTTTTAAAAAACAGACCAACAGAACAGCTTCGAAATCTAAATAGTTTTTAAAAAGTTATTAATATTGTCTATAGTATAATTATAAGGGGAAAAATAAATGTGCGAACGACCACACTTGAAAAACGTTTGCGAACGACCACACTTGGAATATAAATTTATGCGAACGACCACACTTAATTATGAAACACTCGTTTTGTTTAGTACCTTTGTATACTTTAGTATAATTCAGTATATAGTCATAGAATATCGATGCATATTACAATATATTTTTTTATTATAGACCATTTATATACCGTACGGGACGATCGCATAAATATCATCTGCTGGAGAAGTCCAAGGATTTACCATCAAGGAGTGTGACCAGAACTGTGCGGTATGCGTATCTAGATCCAGAACAGTCGTTACTGATAATACGATCAAGTAAGTTAGTTGGACTAACTGTAGGCTATGAAAATAAACTTCGTTTTGTTTATTCCGCTAGTACATATATGCTCAATTCCGATCGTTATGACAAAGCAAATCGTCCACTCCCCGCGAAAATGACAAATCTCAGTTTTGGCACGAAAACGGGTTTTGTCATTTTCGCAGTGGTGTAAACGGTCCGCTTCTCTCGCGAAGAATTCCAAGGCCCTATCCAATCGGCTTTAAAAGTTATACCCATGTACATGTGTGCGAAAAATTCCAAAAAATAGAGCAAAGCTTGAGTCAAAGTTTGAGTTAGACAATGTTCTCATATTGACTACAGAAAATGTCACACGTCACTTTAAACATTATGAAACATGAAGGGATATTTAAAAAGTCATTATGCAAAGTTTTATCTTCAATCTGTAATTTAAAAAAAAATGAAGTTTTTTCCTTCACGTGGATTGTTTAACTTCGAAATAGGCTAGCAATGTTTTAACTTAAAAACATATGATTAAGCTACACATACTTAAATACGAACCTTATACATTTGTATTAATATATTTTATCATAGTATTTGCGCTAACTGATGTTTAAAATAATAAAGCCCAATATGGTATGTAATCTTACAGGGACAATTTCTTTGATCATCGAAAAGGGTTTATAGTGTTTTATCCAGGCCGTTTTAGCGTGGCGCGGCGCCACGCCGCTCTTTTGAAGCGCCTCGCTGCCCCTTTCAAACCAAATCAGCGCCACGCTAACCTTTTCAAAGGCCGCCTTCCTGTTTTCCGCCGTGCGCGACCTTATTGATAATATCTTAATTGCCTCTTAACCAAGCTTCTAAGCCGACTATTATCAGCGAAGATTCGCGCGGTTGTGAATTCGTCATGCGTGAATAACCATGTGTCAATATCAATCGATAATTTCAGTGGCTTTGTAACACTAATTGGTCCGGACACAATCTTGCACAGTTTACTTAGGAGACTTGATGAAAACCTCGATGTTATTCACGTGGAAATTGTGCATTTCATGCATTATTCGGTTATATCAAAATATTTATTTTTACGCGCAATTAAATTAAAAAAAATAAAACACCAGTTGTATCTGTAAAATATTGATTTGATTTCAATTTAATGCAAAACAGTTTTAAGTTAATAAAAATTAATTTTAAACAGGGCTTGCACTAAGCAGCGTACGGCCGTATATTACGCCCGATAATTGTTTCCATACGCCGATTACAAAACCCCATGACGTCCACTGTACTTCCTGAAAATTGGCAATACGCCGAAAATAGCAACCCGTGACATGAAAGCTGTCGATTAAAATAACGCTTCGTCTCCTATCCAATACAATTGGCGCAGGCTCACAGTAGATGTGTGTTGATGAATTGACATGACGCCTTATCAGTGATCGCTTCGCCCACTTAATCACGTGGCTCAGCGGGAAGAAAACCTAGACAAGCTAACACCAAAATGGCTTCTTTGCCTATAGACTGCATACAGATTTACGCGATATTCCGGATGATTTTATGGACTTCTTTAACACCATATTACACTTGTAAAGGGGTTGATGCCATTTAGTTATTCTGCAAATGCAAAAAATATACGATTAAAGAGAACATCAGCTATTTATAACGGGTAAATCGGTGCATTAAACACGCTCTCAAATGCTTGCGCGCTTACCGAAATCGAACCCGTTATTACGTTAACAATAAATTAACACTTCACCGGTATTTACCCGTGTTATTAACAAAATTATTACCGAAACATTCCCCCCTACCTGTGCATTTGACACGAAATATCGCTTTATGACTGGGAATTTGGTGAAGTTTTACGCGCTTTCTGACGCCGGGTGGGTACCTCAATCCCACATGTTATTGCGTATAAAAGTGATATTAATCATATTAAACATTGCTTATGGGACATTTATCAATCACTATAATTTAAAGCGCAAAAACAACACAATAAGTTTGGACATTGTCTGATAAAAATTAGCGTTGTTCGAAATGGAATACGGTCAGGCTATTATACTAGTAAATTAATAAGGCTACCAATATCAGATCTAGGTATTCGAGCTCCTAGTGTGGATTAAAAGCGTTTATTGGTGACACCACACGACTGCAAATGTAATGGATAATGTAAAATTCTGTATAAAAAAAACAACAACAAACAAATGAAAACAATGTCATTACGCAGAACTTTCTGACTTTTCAACAAAGTGTTAGTGTTTGTGAACCTCCATTTAAGATGCATATTAAGGACTTGTTTGTGAAATGTGTGTAACGTTTTAAATATAAATAATTGTTTAAGAGGGTAACTCATTTCACAGTATTCTAAGACTTCTTTGAAAAGCTATAGTTTGTATAAGATATATATCCTATGGTGTTTAATCTTGTGTTTTGTTACTACATGAAAATATAAAACACATAATAAAATATACATTCTGGATTTTGTTGGTTTAATTATTCAACAATAAATCTTAAAACTATACATACAATTTTTGTGTGTAACAAAGCTTGTTATTAAGTCACTATATAGATATATTTGTGCCCTTTTTATGGATGTCGCGTACTAAAGTGCCCTTTTTTTAAATTTTGCACCACGCCCCTTTTCCTTCCTGTATAAAACACTAGTTTAAGAAGAAAGGCGGGACCGTTGATACGGACATAAACTCTCTACAAAAAGGCACCCTTGGTATTAGGTGGGAAAAAGCTAGAAGAAATGATCCAAAATGCTGGTTACTTCTAAAATGGGCTTAACAGACGTCATCTAACTTTCATCGTGTTTTGTGTAATATATTGGAACAGCGAAACGGTAAATTCGAATGTAAATAATATAGATTATATACCAGCTAACGACATACTCAATTAAAGGTAAATATTTATACGAACGTTTACCAACTTAATGTGCATTTTTTCTACATATTGTATACTTATCCCATGCGTCAGTGACGTTTGTGGATACGCAACTTATTGTTTAACTTGTTAAAAGTGTTAATATATGCATATTAAATTTCATAAGTGAGGTGAAAGTCTTATGAAATATGCAGTTATTTACAATGGTCTTGAATGGTAAAACGAGTGAAAATTGAAATTTGTTTCCTTTCTATAACAAAACTGTACATTTCTCAGATCAACAATTTGTTATAAAAAGAATCAAAGATAAGTGCGGATACATGTGTATTTGCAAACATAAAACTGTCAGTCTAAAATGTATAATGTATTATGTTTTCCTGAACACATTATCACACAACATAAAAATAATAGCACTGAGTGTAAATAACCATAAATCATCACAGAAATGACTTCGCCATATGGAACAGCAAGTATGCATAAATATAATACAAAAGCAAACCATCAATCAAATTCTGTTGAAACTTTTGACTAGAAATGTTTATATTATATATGTATTAATCAGGTTTTTGTATCATGTGACTTATTTTTACTTCAAATAAGCATTACAAATTGTATTAACTATTTTAATGAATATACAACATCGTTATCGTTAATGCATAAAAAAACATTAACGAACAAAACATGAACTAAATAACACAGTTTTTATAAATGATTTATTACAAGCACCAATTTATAACAAATACTATGGCACTAGAAAAAAGCAAATAACTCGTAAATGAAGATAAAAAATACCTTCGAAATGGCTCCTTTCAAGCAGGTGAAAAACAATGTTGATGCCACAATTGTGTTCCGACTACACATTGATCACACACAATGATTAGGTGTTAGACGTAGATATTCGAATTAGTCGCCCAGTTTCATGGAGCATTTCTCTGAATAAATGGACATATCGACGGTTACCCCCTCTATAAATACATATATAAAGTGACTATCAACAAGGGATTTTAAGCAATAATTTTAATATTTTTTAAAACAGTATAAGCCACCAGTTTGTCCCTATAAAATAGTGTTGCATCCACAAAAATAACGTCTTGCACTCCTTCAAATTGTCTGCCCATTTTCCCGCCGCATGTGCTTCTGCAGGTCAGCATTTGTAGGAAATCGCTTACTGCACTTGATACACACGAATGCCTTCTCTTCGCAATGTACATGACATCTAAAATCATAATTATCAGTACCATTTAAAAGCGTTCAATTATATATGAACATTCTCGATTTTATTATTTTAGTAAAATAATTTATAATGGGTCAATTATTATTAATCATATGGAGTTAACTATCATTACTACAAGCTGCTAATTAAGCCAATGTTGATCCCATTACAAACATAAGCAAGTAAGACCTTTTGAATGTGCAGACATGATATACTAGTTATTAAAAAGAAGAACTTAACAGCATATTTTTGTATTAATTAAACTTTCTGACAAACATAATTCAATACATGATTTACAAAATTATTGTACCTGTGCCTGTTCAGATTCGCCTTGCTGGAGTACACTTAATCGCAGCAGGTATATCCCTTCCCAGTCCTTTTGTGACTCAAATCATGCTGGCGCAGGGACGACTCGCTTTTAAGAACATTGCCACAATAGCTGCATATCTGTGGGTTTGAGTGATCCATCTGAAATATGCATTTCATTGCATGCATACATGTGTCAAGCATACAGTGTGTGGTCGTTCACCTATAACTCAAGTGTGGTCGTTCGCCAAGTTCAAAACAAAGGCCGTTGGTCGTTCTAAATAATAATATTGAGATCAATATTTGGTCATATTTGAAAAAATTACGCATACTGACAGTAATAAAACCTTCAGTTTTAATTGCTTTAACAACAAATACAAGTATTAATAAAAAATGTGTGATCGTCTGCATCGTCGAGTTCGATATTTGTCTTTAAATATTCTCAAAAAGTTTTCAACCTAAAAATATAAGCAATACATAAATGAAAAGTAGAATTCGCACTGCGTACGGTGCGCCAAGACATTGTCACATGTGTTCTGCTAAAACGGTGAAAATATAAGAAAACATACCTTCGATCGACTTTTTGTCCGCATAATAGCCGTGGTCGTTCGCATTTGTGGTCACGTGACATTTTTTGTTCCCGCACATTGTTAATAGTCATCGCGTTAGATTACTTGATTTATGCAAATCTACCAGCAAATCTACGTATTGTTAATGGTAGAGTTGGAAATGGCTGTAAGCGAACTGTTTATTCTAACAACGGTACGTCTGCCATTGACTATTTGTTTAAAAAGGAATGTAGCTTTTCAAATATTTCGGATTTTACCGTGCATGATTTAAACGACTTCAGTGATCAAGCCCCGTTTTTACATTTTTCTTTGTTATGTAATAATGTCTCGTCAGAGTATCTGTCTTACACCGATGTCAAGTATAAATGGAACGATGCGTTACAATGGCAATTTCGTTCAGGGATTATCTCCATGTTACCTGTATTTAATTATATTGTACAAAATATAGATTTCTCGTGTAGATCGTAAATTAATATTTTGAATAGTTTTACTGAAACCACTCGCAATGTTGCAGATCCGTTATTTTCTAAACAAGTTGTATTAAAACAAACCCTAGTTTCAATCTAGATAGCTGTATAAAGCATGCAGAATGGTTTGACAACAAGTGCGTAATTGCACGAAATTTGTACTACGCCGCTTTAAGTACTTTTAATTTGAGTAAAAATGATACACACAGAGAACATGTATGTTCAAGTAAAAGATTGTATAAGGACTTTATTCGCAAGAAGATGGCCTGTTGCTATAGGAACAAATGATTGATATTGAAAACTAAAGATATCGCAAACCAAAGGACTTTTGGCGATTTTTCAAATCCAAAAATAGCGTCAATAAAAATCAATTATCATTAGAAGAATTTACAACGTTTTTTGAAAATTTAAGTAACAAAACCTCTGATTTGTCTAATACTGAAGCTGAAGGTTTCTGTTTGAGTACTGATTTTAATTTGGGAAATTCTGCATTTCTAGAGCTTGACGCACCTATATCCGTAAAATAAGTTAACAATGCAATACAACATTTAAAACGAAATAAATCATTTGGTAGCAATTGTATTTTGAACGAATATTTTATTGAATGCAGTGATATTTTATTTGCACATTTATGTGACTTGTTTAACGGTATTTTTGTATGGGGCTCTTTTCCCGTATGGATGGACAGCGGTTGTTATAATCCCTTTTGCATAAATAAAAAGGTGCTGTTTACGATGTTAATAACTATAAGGGATTACTTAAGTAAGTTGCTTTTCAAAAATATTTACCACGATTTTAAACAAGCGTATTGAAACTTTTTGCAATGACAACTCTATTATTTCGGATGCCCAATTTGGATTTTAGAAAGCTTATTCAACTGTAGATGCTATATATGTATTGATGTCTATTGTGCAAAATGATTTATATTAAAATAAACGTGTGTATGTTATTAATGTCGATATGTTAAAATGTTTTGATAGTTTACACCGTAATGCATTATGGTTGAAAATGTTTAAGTCTGGTATAAAATGCAAATCGCTCAGAATAGTTAAAGATATGTATGCGAATGTTAAGTCACGTATTAAATCGTGTTCATCTTATTCAGATTATTTTAGTTATGCGGTTTGACTGAGGCAAGGGGATGTAATGTCGCCGATTTTATTTAATCAGAACAGAACAGAACAGAATAGTTTATTTCGACTTAAGCATATACAGCTCATCGTCATAAACATACATAATCAATAACAGCATGCGTTAAGTTAAATACAAAACATACATCATTTCGAAGAAATATCACTTTAAAGGAATGAAATACAACATGTTTTAGTGAGGATGACATATGGATAAGGTTACTACATAGTGATTACATAATGTAAAAATGTAGTTTAGTAATTGCAACACGTATAGCATAATTATAAGCATATTGTCTTTGTGAAAAATACATCAGTTATCCTACATATATAAGACATTTTCTCGCATTTTAAAGCATTTTAAACAAAACATGGCTAGTTTTTTTAGCACTATTTTATGTGAACTATTAAGTAGTTAGATAAACTTGAACATATTTGGGCGAGATCTATATTACTTTGGAATTAATGAATTCCTAACATCAGCATAGTAAGAACATTTAATAACAAAATGATATTCATCTTGGATATCTTTTAGGTTGCATAAAACAAATTTTCGTTGGTCTCTGACAATGTTCTGGTGTCTACCCGTTTCAATAAATAATTTGTGAGACGACAAACGTAATTTAGCGATGATATTCCTAGGTTTTTTATTTTCAACAATATCCAGACACGCAGATCTTTCGAATATTGGTTTTAATTCCTTATATAAAATCATTGTACTAGATGATGTTGCACTTACATTCCAGTTAGTAATATACTGATCTCGTAATCTGTTTTTAAGTAACGGAATTAATTTATTAGAGTTCACGGATTCGGGAAATAGCCATACATCATTAAAACCGGTTTGGTTGAGAGTGTCCCGAACTCTCGATGACCAATTGTTTGTGTTATTTTTGCGTTCAATTTCTGTGATAGTAAAATGTGTTTAAGAATACAATTACTCTGTTTTACTGTATATAATTTCAAAAAGTAGTTCACGATCCTGACATATCTGTCTAAATACAAGGGGATTCGACCAACTTCGGCATATAGCGATAATGAGTTTGTTGACATCTTTACATTAAATATTCTTTTACAAAATTTACGATGAACGCGCTCAATGTTTCCCGCTTTCATAAATCCCCAAACCTCACTGTTATAGTTAAAAATTGATGATGCATTGAATAAACTAAACATGATATTTAAAGGTACGTTCATGCCTTTGTTACAGAGAACAAAGAATGCATTGCTTTTAAAACTTTGCCATACAGTGTATTTGTTGCGGCCACAAATGAGCCACCGCTTGACATGACAATTCCAAGGTAATTTAAATTGTTAACAACTTCTATTTCTTGACCGTTATAAGTCCATTTTAACGTTTTCCTAATTGTACCTCCTTTCCGGAATACCATTACCTTAGTATTTTCAATGTTGACTGTTAAATTCCACTTATCGCAGTAGGTTGCTAAATTATTTAATGACTCTTTGATACCATCCGGTGTTTCAGAAAATAAAGCCGCGCCGTCAGCGAATAATAATAAATATGTCGATATTTGATCTAGTATTATTCTGGCGTTTATTCCATTTTTCAAATCGAATTCGATGTCGTTAATAAAAAGGGAAAACAATATAACTCCCCCTGAAATAGGCCGACGTTACTACTAAATAAGTCTGATAAGCTACCCATGTGTTTAACCTGTAATTAAACTTCATCGAACATGGATCGAATAAGTGTTAAGAGTTTACCGTTGATGCCCATATTAATCATCTTACTCCATAATTGACCGCGATTGATGACGTCATATGTCTTCCGGTACTCAATATAGCAACAATATAGTTTATCTTTATTCTGAAACTGTTTTTTTATAAGGGAATTAAGGTTCATGGGGGGGGGGGGGGGATAAAATTCATTAAAACTTCGCTTTGGTTTTTCTTCATTGAATGTGGTACAATATGGTCAAACTATATATCATTTTAAAGCTAAAGACGGATAGAATAACATAAACACATTTTTGACATTCAATATTTGTGTGCTTTATTCATATGTTGGTTTAAAACCAATACTTTTTTACACTAATTTACAAAATCTCAATCTAAAGTTAGGAAGGATATGCACTACCTTAAGTTGAATAAAAACAAAGCTATATACATATACAAGGTCAAGTTAGCAACATTTCACAGAAAATTATTGTCATAAAACAACAAATGAGTTTTTATTCAACTGCCTTTTTTGGATAAATATCCTAAACATAGTTCTAAAAATAACTAAAACGTAACTACTTTTTAAAAATCCAGGTATGGTGGATAATAAGAGTCACAATTCTATTTCAAAGGCTGAACAATTTTGTTATTTACCTCTCAACCAAATTTCAAATTTTAAACCATCTCAAATTGAAATAGATTGCAGACGACATATAAAATTGTAAAGGAATATAAAGAAATTGGCAAAACGATTGATTTTATATTTGGATTCCTTCTACCCATTTGAAAGCGTGGCCATCGCTATAATCCGTAGAAAAACGTGCAAAACAAATCGGTCGAAACCACGTGCAGTGGTGAGAAAACCGGGTTTGTGTATACACATACCTGAGATAACACATACTTATTTTGACAGTTGGGTGGCAACTAGTAAAACAACTATTAACATTAATCAGCAAGAGATCGCACTAAATAACAGAAATGACCACGTAGAGATATCGTCACTTACCCTTTTTCAAATACTTTCCAGCTGAAAATTGTCCCCCACACGTCTTTTTTAGTTAATTTGTATTGTTTTTCTGGAGCCGAAGTGCATCTCACAGAATATCCATCCAACTTCCGTTGTTTTCACTTTCGTTATTAAAAACTCCGTTTAAAAGAATTATTTCTACTTTTAGATTGTTAAAGCGATGTATTATTATATATTATCAATAGAATAGTATACCGTGATGAATTGAATTGTAACGTATCGATCTTTCTGTCAGTCTGTAAGCGTACTATTTTATGCGCAATAATAAAGTACATGTGATTCGACAACGATTGTAAACATTGGTGAAATGCTTTTTACATAGTTATTCTTTTGAGTGTTTATGAGGTCTGATCGTGCAGTTTGAAAACATCAACGGAAAGATTACAATCAAATGCATTTGTCATCGTCAACCGTTTGGAATGTCAATTAGGCGATGAGTGAGTTTTTAGCATGTTTCTTTCTTTTTTATTAATTTAAAAATGGCTGCCCCCATGGTGATGAAATGACATGTGTTCGAGTTTTGATATTTCTAGATATGCAAACTTTTTTTACTATTTAAGCGTAACTTGCCCTCGTTAATGTCGATATTATTCACTAGTTATATAATTTTCCGCCGAAATACGTGGAATAAACATGATTCAGATTTTTGAAAATAATGTATATTTTAGTGTTAAAATCGCTTTGTATTTTGATTGATTTTGTGGATGTTATGATACGTTGATGTACAAAATTGGTAGCAGTTTGAAGGAAAAACATCAATTAAAGCATATATGTATACATTATCAATGTGGCACTCTTCCTTTAGTCAAATTTGAGTTCAATGCTAGAGGTCCCACATTTTTCAAAATGAAGCCTCTACATGAACCTTAAAGGGATCTTTTCACGCTTTGGTAAATTGACAAAATTGAAAAAAGTTGTTTCAGATTCGTAAGTTTTCGTTTTAGTTATGATATTTGTGAGGAAACAGTAATACTGAACATTAACCATGCTCTAATATAGCCATTATATGCATCTTTTGACGATTTTAAAACCTAAAAATTATAAAGCGTTGCAACGCGAAACGATTGAATAATTTGGAGAGTTCTGTTTTTGTCGTTAAATTTTGTGAAACTACGAAGATTGCTTATATAAGGCATAAAATACATCAAGAATGTGTACTCGGCGGAATAGCTCAGTAGGCTAAAGCGTTTTTACTTCAGGACTCTGGCAGGACTCCAGTGGTCACTGGTTCGAAACCTGCTCCGGGCAATGTTCTTTTCCTTTTTCTAATTTTATTCTTGATTTTTTACTGGAGCTTTTACGTTCCAATGTTTACATTTATCAAAATAAAGCATTTAATGAATAAGTTAAAAAATGCCAAAATCTGTGAAAAGGCCCCTTTAAGAAAAAATATTGCATCGACCGTGCTACAGTTTGGTTTAAAGCCGAATTGTGCATCCGTTAAAATGTCATTTGTTTTTGCCCATTGTTTAAGACGTTCATTTAATATGCTTGTAAACAATTTCGCAAAACAACTTATTAAAGTAATTCCTCGATAGTTATTTGGGTCTGATATGTCTCCACGTTTATGAATTGGTATTATAATTCCGGATGCCCAGCTGTGGGAAAAACGCTTTTTATCAAGTATGTAGTTAATTAATAACTCTAACGGCCAGCTGATAACATGGATTGTTTCAGTAAAATATTCATAGATAACATTGTCACTCGAGTGAGATTTATTGTTTTTCAACCGTTTTGTTGCCCTTATAATTTCTTCTTTCGAAATAGGATTGTCGAGTTCGGGGTATGAGGGTTCTGTATTTAGTCTATTATCAAATTCATGTAAGAAAGTATCGACGTCAAACGAATTAATATTTACGTCACCTTCGTACGCTAATTTACTAAAATAATGGTGAAATTCGATTTACGGTATCGTATCTGAGTTTTGTGATGTAGTTTAACGTTTAAATAATTTCCAAAACTCACGGGGGGATTTCCTTCTCATAGTGTTCATATGCTTGCTTTGATCAGTGTGGTATTTTAATTTAGTTTTTCTACGTGTATACTTATAATATTTATTCGATGCAATCATTTATTCTCGTGTACGCTCGTTTTTATTTAGATTATACTCGTATATAGCTCTTGTACATAGAGATTGTTTGGTTTTACATTCTTCGTTAAACCACTTTTGTTAATTTTTATCAGAATCTATAAAACCTTTACTTTCAAGTTTTATTATGCGTTTAAAATACTATTCTCCTTTAGAATTTAAGAAGTTTGAAAATTCTCCCACTAGCAAACCCGGATCAGAATTTGAATCAATCTGTGATAATAACATTTGTCCCAGATTATGTACATCGCACGAAACATCACGAAGGAAGTCGCATTTTTTCTCGGGTTTCCATTTAAAATAAACAATCGGATTTGTATTACTAGTTGAAACAGTGCTATTCGTGCGCAGAGCAAATGTCAGAGGCGCGTGATTCGAGAATTCCATGAAATTGTTAACGTTAAAATTGTTGCGCGCAGTTAATAAATAATCGAATAGGATTTCACCATTATCTGTATAGCACGTTATTTTACCTATATCTTGATCGTTATGTAAACGTCCGTTCACGATGCGAATATTAGTCGCTTTACATATATCTAACATGTAGTCTCCAAATCGATTCGTAATTAGGTCACAGGTTGAGCGTGGGATTAGGGTTTCAGTATCTGGGACAATATCAAAATCGGTATCGTTTATAAACCTATCATTTTCGATGTAATCGGCTTTATTTCCCGTTCGCGAGTTTGTGTCTCCAGTTAAAAATACCTTTCCTTTGGTTTGATAAAAATTTATATCGAATTTAATACTGTGAAACCATTTATTTTCGACAGCACAAAATTTCGTCATTTTTATAAAAATGACGATTTCGTCAGCACTTGAATTGGCCGATTTCTGATTTTGAATTTAAAAAATGCGTCAGTTAATATCCGATTTGTGTGTAATACATTTTCGCGATCAATCGCAGTTGCGAAAAATCGTGGTACGAATGCGGGAACACACTTGAGAATCATGCCAATTAACTAGTCTTTTGTTATCAAGGGACAGTTATGGAACCTCTTAATGTATGCCATTCACACGTTCATTGTTATGATTAGCGGACAAGTGGGATCGAATAACCGTTAACGAGTGTTTGTTAAAACGAAGCCAATTGCCAATTAGTCTTATTCTTTTATTATAATTGCCGTTCTGATAACAATCGTACCTTTATCGGCACCATTTAGGGAAGGTGCGAACAAATTTATAAACTCTATGTGTGTGTTTGTTCTTAAAAAGTAAACTACCGGTATATAAATCAATAATGTCAATAATTTTAAAATAAATAAATTGATACATATACAATAGTAATAAGTGTGGTTAAACGCAAACAATCAAACAACAAACAGCAATTAAAATATTCTTTATTAATTTGTGATAAATACGCATGTTGATCACACATCGTCATCTTTTCATTTGGTTTATTGTCTTTCATCGGCATTCGCTGCGTGATGGCTAATATGCAACACCCCTAAAAAACACAATGCACCTAATGGGTAATAAAGTTATAAACAATTAGCGCTAATTCATTACCATTCTACATAAACGAAGTCAACGCATTCGATACAGCTGTACTGCACACGCGTTTTAAAGAAGTGTCACGTGTCAGTTAAGTACCTTGTGTAATCTACATCCCTTTGTGTCAAAACCGGATTAATCTTGATTACGAAACAGCAGTGAATGTGTGCATGGATTATGTTGGAATTTAATGCCTCATGTCTACGGTAAAGTTTTTAAATATTGTTCAACTTAGTGTTTGTTTTTGTTCAAACATAGAGCATGATTGTTCGTTAGGATCTTAAATTCGCCAATCGGTCGACTGACGAAACTTATGAAAATTAATGCCTGACGATTAATAATGGTTTCACAGTAGTTTGAAAAATATCATTAGTATACAAAGAATGAGCAGGGGAATTTTCAGGTGCAATATATACAACACATAAATATACATCTGATTCAATATTAAAAAACATTTTATCTAATTCAAGCCAAACAATGCAATCAATGTCATTTTTTACTATTGTAACACCTTTACGAAGGAGTCTTTAATGTTAATCACAATGCCATCACTCGAGCGCTTCGCTCTACGGTGTTGCAGTCGTCTGTACGAGTGAATAGGTTTGCTATAGCCTTTTAGATTTATGGTAGAGTCTTTATTTGTACAAGTTTCAGTAAAACATATAATATCGTGGTTGTAAAGAAAACATGAAAACTTACTATCAGAGCATTTAAACGTAGTTAGTCCTTCCACATTCCATGTGACACATTTAATGACATCCTCACTAACGTCCTATTCCTTATACACTTGCTTGTCAATATACAGTTTGTCAATTTTAAGACACGCCTCCTTTCCCTCGGATCTTCCCCTTTTCATGATGGGTATCAGCCTCCGTCGGACCTCCATAACTTCCCGTGGGTACTGCTCGGATATTCCCAATGGGGTACATTTTAGTTGTTTTGACTCCTTGCGGACCCTTTCCTTGTCGGGGTAATAGGCGAATTTCGCAACAATGGAGCGTACTTTATTCGGCTGGCATCGGACTATTCTATGTTCCCTGTGTAATTTTATCTCGGTTTGGACGTTTTGCACATGAAGCTTTTTCTCAATAAATTCCAGGAATTTTTTTATCACATTGTTCTTCTTTCTCCTCAGGTATCTGGAACAATAACAGATTTTCCCGCATACTCCTGCACTTGAGGTCAGTTATTTCGGTCTGTAATTTATATTCTTGCAGGATCACTGAATCCTCGCGGCTTTGCTCGTGGATTATAGTGTTGAGTCAAATTCACTGTTTGTTTTTTTGTAAAGTTCTCTATCATGTTCCCACTGAAATCACACGATTTTTCCAACTCCTTTATTCGGGTTTCAAAATTATTCATCCTTTGTTCTATTTTTGTCTATTCTTGAAACTATTCCCGATGCTGTTTGATGAATTTGGTCTAGTTGTGATATTTTTTTTGTCAACAGAGTTTAGCCTTTCCAAAATCGATTATAAGATGCCCTAACTTGGCGGCGGCGATGGCGGTGCCGGAGGTATAAACCCCTGTCCATAAAAAGTTGGCGTGTTCATGATGTATGAATATGGTATCTGCGTTAGTTGTGGGCTACTATAGAACTGACCTGCCTGGTTCGCCTGTGTTTGTCCGCTAAGATTAGTCACGGGTGAAGCTTGAGAATTTTGCGCCATTTGTTTCCCTTTGTTTTGTTTGTTCGTATTTTGTTTTGAACTTGCTTGACCGTTATCCGGCGAATCTTTGGAGGGTTTGCGTTTTCTGGTCATAGATAATCATCAAAATGTTCACTTAAAACACATTTCATTTATCATCACACGTTTTATTCCATAATTTTTTAACTTTTTCGATGTAATTTTACTCCTTTAAAATTGTAACTCGCCATGTTCACGCATGCGCAACTAATTATCTATTTGTTGAAGACCTGTAACTTAACTTACAAGATAACATTAACTCCGGTCTGAATTAAATTGAATATACTAGTAGATGATATTGTGTTTGTGTTGTGATTTCATTATAAATTGCAGCTGACATGGCTATTTTAGGAAGTCACCTGCTGAAGTTCAATCACATCTAGATAACTTATATTTATATTGTAATTCTTGGGGATTAGTGTCAAAACTTCAAAAACCAAACTAATGGTATTTCGGAAGAGGGAACTAAAAGACAAGAAAAAATGGAAATACAATCGAACTGATATTGGAAGTGGTTGATAACTTTTACTATTTAGGCACAGTTGTGAATAACAATGGAGGTTTTAAATTAAACCAAGAACATTTGCTTGGTTAAGCCCTTAAGGCTATGAATACATTATTGTTTAAATACAATAACATTGACATACAACCAAAAATACTTTGTCAGTTGTTTGACTCCTTTATGGTTTGTATATTGAATTATGTTTCAAAAGTTTGGGTTAACAGAGATAACAGATAACAGAGATAGGAAGCTCGCCAAATATCGGCAAACTCTCGCACGTCGCGGGTTTCGGCGAGATAAGCGCGCAACTGTTGGTCGGTTGCCACGGTAGTTAACACGCTTATCAATATTTCTGAAACACGCTTTTCGCTTTCCAGTTTTTGTGATTAGAATCAAATAAACTGGTATGTATTATTAAAATGAGAATGTATGCGCTATTATCACACAATTGTAATGTGCCAATTAAAATAAATCACATACCGCATTGTTGTATTTAGCGATTTTATTCGGCTCCAGTTTCAAAAAAAAATCAATGATAACCGGTATTTAAAGATGGCCTTTGAAATACGATAAATTCAGATTAAGAAGCTATCAGAATCGTACGACAAACAACTAATAATTGGTTGTTTTTATTAGATTTTTATTTTTCATTTTAATTGCAGTGTGTAAATTTGATAACTCCGAATGCCATTTACCTGTAGTATAATATGAATAAAGCTCTAAACAATCTTTTCTTCTTATGGATAGCATCTATTCTTGGTCTGCTCTTATCGACTGTTTGTGTTCATTGTTCTATTTAATTACCGCTAAATTTAATGCACGATTTTACCAATTATAACATTACCACCTAGATTATATGTATAGAAATCTTCAGACCCGTAATAATGCCCTATGTCGCTTATCTGAGACATGAAGGATAATATGTTATATGCAGCTTTAAGTTGTTTGTGTAATAACTATGTGTTTTGGTTTTTACTCTGCACGGAACATATGTTGTATAGTAAGCGACAAATACAAGTTTCTAATATATAAATTCAAAACAACAAGTTACCCATAGGATGGGGCCAGTTGACCAAAGGGGCCTGATTTTAACCATTTTGGTAGTGGACAACTTGAAAATGTCGCATCCTTAGTATTTAACACATAAAACTTGCGTTAAAAGAGAAACACACTTTGTTGTTGTTGTTTTACAATTATTATTTACATCCTCCTCCCCACAACCGCACACAACCCACCCACACATTGACTTACGGTACGATTATCACGTACAAGTCTTTCTTCGGGAACATTAATAACAATTGTTATTACTAAAGAAGGCTTTTGCTTTTTCCTTGTCCATTATATCAATAACTAGCAATACAAATGTAATTTGTATTGCCAATATACTATGACCGGCATCTTTGGGTGAAAGTTTTATTTGACAAAACAACATGCAATAAAACACTGTAAAACATTCGTGGTCTATAATTGAAGAAGATATTTGCTGGCATAAACTGAGAAAACAAATCTGATAATACACATTATACGATTGATGTATGACATTTATACGAAAACAATGGGCAAAGGAAAACCACGTTGGCAATCATGACGATGATGATATGGTAAAGAATATGGACGGAGTAATACAACCTGATGTATAAGACATTTCAAAACAAAATGGATCACATTTAAAAATAGGAAGGCCCTAACCGATATCCGTTCAATAAGATTTCAGTACATAACAACTAATAAATCAGTGTAATATATATTGCAATAAAACAGGTTAATAGCGTTTACCACAAACGTTTGCATATATTAAACAAACCAGGTTTAAACACAAAAAAACTTCATTTAGACATCGTATGTTATCTGATGTATCATGTTATGTTTGGCATTTATGTCAACCTTTAAAGAAAGAAATCAAGTGTCGAACCGCCGACAAACACACAATTCCCAATGTACAAGCTGCCATTTCAAAAGATGGGTCAGATCAAAACAGTGCTTAATATATGAAGTGTATCAAAGAGTTAACTCCTAACATCATGCAAGACTTGTACTTGTAAAGAAAAAAACGGCATTTACGATTTTTATCCAGACTACATGTTCTTGTCATTAAAAATGATCCAATATACACACAGCTTTTTATGTATTCAAAATAAAACGACGTATAATATGCAACAGGGTAGGCGTATCAAATAATATGCACTACATTTGTGGCATGCACTAATATTACACGGTCCGTGTAAGAGTCTCGTGCAATAATGAATGAATGAGATCAAAATCGCTACGATGAACAACATTTCCAACGATCTGTATAACGACAGTTTCTCCTGTTATTATGAATTGAACATTGTATTCAATTAGTCTAGTATTAATTATAAAATTAATGCCTACAATATGGAAGCAATTTGCAAAACAATTTCCTACAGTCGATTCTTAAGTCTCTCATACAAATAAAATATACCACTGGATTTGCCATATTATTTATCACAAACGACCGTAAACATATATTATACGCTATAATTCCGTGAGTTGTCATATCCTGTGTAAAAGTCGGATAATAAGTTTGGTAAATAATTATCGTCAGGTGTGGAATATATGACAAAATGAAAATTACAGTAGTCCAACAAAACATCGTTGTCAGCTCTCCAGCAGCGCGGTTTATATGACAACTTGTTGTGGATGCAACGCTTACTTTAGGCGCGTTTGCACTAGAATGTTCGCCGTCCTGTGAAATCGATGCCTTTAAAAGACTTTCTGTTTTTGACGTTACCCTGGGGAGTTGTGTAGAGTTTAATTCCAATTCGTTCGAATAAGAAGAACGCACGTTTATTGTGGCACGATTGTTTGATCGTGAAAATCTTAAATGCCACTTCAATTGTAGCCCAACTCTAATGTACAAAATCAGCATGATAATAAACGCTATAAAACAGATCGCGCACTGGAGCAGATAATACACTTTCGGCCATACTGAGTTGGTTTCTTCAAAATGGTCCTCCACAAAACACTCTATGCCTGTGATATTAAACACTCCAGTTTTCACTGTCCTCTCACCGTACACAAATAAAGCAGGGATGGCGACAACGATTGCAAATATGCACGATATCAGACACATCTTGTGCATCCGGGCCGTTTTCATTTCCACCACATGAAAACTACATATGGCGCGATGTCTTTCAGCTGCAATACACACAAATATAACCACAGAGGCCGCGACGAGAAACACATGGACAAATCGGAACGTCCTGCACGCACCAACTGATGGAAATTCGTACGGGTGATAGAGGCTCACGAGCAGAAAGGGCTTTCCTAAACAACACGCAATCAGGTCTATGAAACCGAGCCATATAATAAACACCCGTGAAATTGATTTGGGATACGGGAAATAGATACGTAAGACGGTTATGTTGCCGATAACCCCTATAACCAATAATGTCATAATAATTACAATTGCCGGAACGTGTAACGTCACTAAAGCATCGTTTAACTCCCGTAACGTGACGTTCTCATTGAAATTCTGACGCCAGCTTTTTGGAATTTGAGTGAACATCCTTTGCTTTTTCGCCGTTACCTTTTCCTGAAAATAAACAACACATCCATTGTATGACATACCTGTATATAAAAAGTAAACTATTTATGGTTTATATCTATTGTTCTAATGGAATGTCGCTAGAAAATTGGTAAATGTGTAACATCCAACATATTGCATAACAAAAGGGCCAAGATGGCCCTAGTTCGCTCACCTGAGAGAAGTCAGTTCATTCAATCTTTACCAAATGTCAAACTTTACCTAGATATTGTCCAGACAAACATTCTGGTCAAGTTTCATCATTATTGAACCAAAACTCTGGCGCATGGAGTGTTTTTGTTTTTGTAAGATTTGACCTGGTCACCAATATTTTGAGTTGACCCCCTAACCAAAAATCAAACTTTGCTTACAAAAATAAATATGACCAAGATTCATAAAATCTAAAACTAAATTGTAACCTCTAGAGTGTTTAAAAGGATTTTGTATAATATAATGAAAATTTGGACAATCTATGGGCAGTAATTATGGCATTTATTATGTGATTTTGCTCATTATCAAACTTGACTGAGATCTTTCAGCAACTTTGATTAAGAATGCTTGAGAAATGTGAATGTTTGAGTGTTTACAAACCAAATGTGGACGGACGGACGGCGGACAAAGACCAATCCTAAAACCTCACCTGAGCAATCAGGTGAGCAAAAAAGTGTGTTTCACCGATATGAGCCATTTTTCAAATTGTCCGAGAAATCAATGTATTGACTATGTTTCACGATGATTAGGCAAACAATGTGACTTCTATAGTGTTCGATCACAAGGTTTCTCTCTAGTCACATAAGGAAAACTGCCCCACCCCCCCCCCTGGCGGCCATGTTTTTTAATTGATCGGGACCATTTGCGAACTCATCTGAGACATCTAAAAAACCAATCTTTTCACCAAGTTTCATGATGATTGGGCAAACAATGTGACTTCTTAAGTGTTCACAAGCTTTTTTTTACTATATAAATATAAGAAAACTGTCCCCCCGCAGCGATGTTATTCAACTGACCGGAACCATTTTCAAACTCAACTCTTGTATCACGGAAACAAATGTTCTGACCGAATTTCATGAAAATTGGGCCAAAAATGTGACTTCTAAAGTGTTCACATGTTTTCACTATAAACATATAGAGAAAAATGCCCCGCCCACTGGCCTACATGTTTTTTCACCGATCTGGACCAACACACAATTTATTTTTGATTTCGTTGATTGTAATTCTACAGTACGATCGCGTTGAATATGACTACGGTGTACGGTTCATGATTATCGACACAAAACGGATACTTGCTAGACAACTGCAACTTAATTGATTCATTGAAACTTCAAATACAACTTCTGTTATATTAATATGATGAAATATGATGAAATCAAAATAAAATAAGGGCAAGTGTGGATAAAAGGGTTAGGGTGCGACAGGGTGCCCTTGTATAAGGCCCTAGTCTGACATAGGTCAATGTTTATAATACAAAGTTTATTTGACTGGGAGAGATATAATATCTTATCTTATCTATAACACTGTGACTGCCATAACCAACTTGAGATATATCGCCTGATAATACACATTTCAACACCTAAATAACAATAAACTACATGACGCATCTGTACGATAAAATACACAGCGCTGATAACATGTGTCAATTTGAGATTCGCCTTAGCTGGATATTTGCGAAATTTAAGAAAATAAAATAGCAATCAGTCTCTGTGAGACCTTACATATTTAATCCAGATAATTATTATTACTAAGAAATGCAAAGCTGTAAAGTATTTATAAAATCAATACTAATAAACATGATCCATGCACAAATCTC
Source organism: Dreissena polymorpha (assembly GCF_020536995.1). NCBI lineage: Eukaryota > Metazoa > Mollusca > Bivalvia > Myida > Dreissenidae > Dreissena > Dreissena polymorpha. Next base: position 73,692,855 of record NC_068368.1, read on the forward strand.
TTAAGTTATTTATAAGTTGAAACGTATTTGCCCTTTTTATTGCTGCTGTGCTGATTAGTTCTTTACGATAAGCGAAGGGTTAAAACATGTGTTTATAGTTGTTCGCGTAGCGAGCAGCTAATGTCGTTGACGAAAATTTTAATTCAGATCGCTGTTATATACGGAAAGCCTTCTACCCGCCACATCTGCCGCATCTCCCGTATCCGCGCGACAAAGAGTTGTATAATTTATGCAAGTATATTCATTCGCAAATGGTAAAATTATGTGAATAGCGTGTTAAATGGAATATTTTCGAACGGAGCTTATATAGAAAAGAATCAATAAACAACGCTTGTATTATACTTGTCGCGGAAGAGATTGTTTATGAATGATTAAAATAGTCCATTATCTTCTGCGTCTTAATGACGTAGTACAGATCATTCATAATCTGATGCTATGAATAGATTCGTGAACGCTTGTTTATATTCTCAATTTATAATATGTTGAACATGAGTTCAACAATAACTTCAGAGATACTATAGTCAACAACAAAGTGCTTCATAATCGCTAAAACCGAATATAAAAAAACAATCAAATTTAACAAAAATTATCTGTTTCTGTTTCATGCTTCTACAGCGGGGTTAAATTTGATATTTCAGGGAAACGTTCTTTTGTTCTCAACAGATAGCGGCGATCTTTTGTATTTACGGGTGCTAACAACGCAATAGTAGAAGGTTAAGCTGGTTTATATTCACAGTTCTCAATTTATAGAACGCTGAACACGAGTCAACCAATTACTACAGGTATACTATAGACAACCTCAAAAATGCTTTATAATCGCTAAAACCGAAGATTAAAAATAACTAAATTTAACACGAAATATCTGTTAAAAAGGTAGTCGGCGTCAATGCTGACTTTGAAATAAAGTTTGCAAATTACGTTTCCAAATAAATACATTGAAAACAAAAGTCTAACTATTGTTGTTTTTTTCACTTTTAAGTCGCATATTCACCGCATGAAATGTGTGTTATCATTGTCAACCACACATTAGTGTAAGTAGATAAAAATTATACTACGGGAGTGCACATCATATGTGTCCTCACATGCCTTATTATGAGTATATTTCTTCATTATCGAAACATATCGTATGTTAATATTTGATTTAAACGCAGTTTTCTTTCGACACATTTAAATCACACTTTCATAGCCGCATCATGCGAAAATGGGTCTTATGCGTTTCGGCCAACGTATCTTAAACCCAACATGTGCATTTGCGCAGTCTGGTCAGAGGCGATGCTTTCCGATATAAAATCACACAATGTGTTATGGTCTCATTATGTATCTCCTGACCAGACTGAGAGATGTGCAGGCTAAGTGGGCTATATATAAGATGGGCGCATATGGAATAAGACCCATTTTCGCATGACGAGGGTCATTAAAAATCTCATTGCGAAATGCAACTGGCACATTTTAGCTCAATGCTTTTCGATAAAAAATTTAATTCAAAATAGCAAACTTGTAAATAAGGGCAGCCTATAAAGGCGTTCAGGAACCATTTCCAGACGTGCTGACCGAGTACGGCAAATATTGCGGTTGGATAATTAAACGATTGTCCTCTTATCGTGACATTATACTATTTCGGTAATTTTGTTTTCTAATCTTGAAAGCAAAACTGTGTATATCGATAGTCAATTATATATTACCCGGACGATTTAGCGAACGAGTAATGACCCTGAACTTCTGTGTCATTTTATGTCGTTTGAACATACAGAGAGTAGTCCGGAATTCCTTACACTGAACAGTGCTACATCCTTTGCGCTGAGCACAGACACAGTGACGTAGCCATAGTTCAGAGGTTTTGTCTCGAATTAGCCTATGAACTATTCGAAAATATGCATGCATGTCTGATGCCGTTATGTAAAAGTCATTTCAGGTGAAAAGCTGGGTAAAACATCTACGCCGAAATAGCGCATTAGTGCTTCTTACCTATGTTTAGGTCAGAGTTTTTGACACCGTGTGAACTTCTAGGGTAACAAGTAATACATAAACAACAAAGTACGGGTCAACGGGGATGTCTTTATGACTACCTAATGCGTGAGTAAACAGTATTGCTCGCAGATTTATTTTTTAATTATTTTCATCAATTATCTTTTGTAAAGGGAATTTTCATCAATAAATAATATTCTTAGTGAGGTATTAGGTATTCGATATTCAAACAATATTCAATGAATATGATGGTGATTGCAAATTGTCTGTATATTAAGTTCTCATTACCATTTTCATCATACTTGCCATGCTTTCAGAACGTCCAAAAAGGGCTATGCTGTTCTTATTTTGTCTAAGTAATCTCTATGAAATAAATAGGATGATAAAAAGTGCACACAAATCTCGACCCGTGCGTAACGACACACTCTATAAATTTGAATTGCGTGTGATCATTTTAAACTTGCGATTAATTTTGAAAAATGAGTTACGTCTTAATTTTGCATTAGCGAACAACTTCAGTGCCTTCAGCGCTTTGATTGATATCAATCAATTGATGCGTACATGCTTATAAAACATAGTGGCATTTCGAATAATCCGTATCTGTGATCTACATAAAGGCAAAACAATAATGCGCTTTTCGTGTTTCTAGTAATATTAACACATTTAGAATATTGTCGCGGAATTTCAGAAAATATAAAAAGCATTTTAAGTTCTGAAATCTGGTGTGTTTATTTAGAAAATTTGCCCGGACTCCCTATGCACCTGAAAGCACCAAACTGAACCATGTCAAATAACATTTGTCTTTCGAAAAAATATTTCAACACAAGATTTAAATAAAAGTCAACGAAAAACTAAAAACTAGTGACCTGAAAGTAAATAGGGAGCATCCGCAAGTAATGATCAATGTACCTATGAAGTTTCATGATCCTAGGCGTAAGCGTTCTTGAGTTATCATCCGAAAACCATTTTTCTAAGTTGAGTCACCGTGACCTTGACCTTTGACCTAGTGACCTGATCAATAGGGGTCATCTGCGAGATATAATCAATGTACCTATGAAGTTTCATGATACTAGGCATAAGCGTTCTTGAGTTATCATGCAGAAACCATTTTACTATTTCGGGTCACCGTGACCTTGACCTTTGACCTAGTGACCTGAAAATCAATAGGGGTCATCTGCGAGCCATGATCAATGTACCTATGAAGTTTCAAAATCCTAGGCATAAGCGTTTTTGAGTTATCATCCGGAAACCATTTTACTATTTCGAGTGACCGTGACCTTGACCTTTGACCTAGTGATATGAAAATCAATATGGGTAATCTGCGAGTCAGGACCAATGTACCAATGAAGTTTCATGATCCTAGGCATAAGCGTTCTTGAGTTATCATCCGGAAACCATTTTACTATTTCGGGTCACCATGAATTTGACCTTTGACCTAGTGACCTCAAAATCAATAGGGGTAATCTGCGAGTCATGATCAATGTACCTATGAAGTTTCATGATCCTAGGCCTAAGCGTTCTTGAGTTATCATCCGGAAACCATCTGGTGGACGGACGGATATACGGACGGACGGACATTCGGACGGACCGACATGTGCAAAACAATAAACCCCCTCTTCTTCGATGGGTGGGGGCATAAAAATAACACAATATTACATGTTACAGTTGACGTTAATCGCGAAGTTTTCAAGCTCCAATCCGTGATAAAAATCGACGAGTTTCCGTGTAATGCACGTTGTGTCAAGTTTACGTCACAAAATCATCATTTTTAAGTATCAAAATGTTTGTATGCATTTTCCTTGCTGATTTCAATCGTTTTAGAATATAATTATTTATAAAATATAATTTTTCGCTATAAAAACGGCAGTTCTCCTTTAACAATTCACGGCTCTCGCAATGTGTACAATAATGCCCCGCCCCTTAGCGGCCATGTTTTTCAAGCAAACGTAACCATTTCAAACTCATCCAAGATATCATTAAGACAAATCTTCTGACCATATTTCATCAAGATTGCACCATAAATGTGGCCTCTAGAGTGTTAACAAGGTTTTACTATATATAGCCATATAAGGAAAAATGCCCCGCCTCTGGCGTCCATTTTTTTAAACCAATCGGCATCATTTTCGAGCTCGTCCAAGATATTATTGGGATGAATCTTCTGACTAAGTTTCATGAAGATTGGACAATAAGTGTGGCCTCTAGAGTGTTAACATAATTTTACTATAGCCATATAAGGAAAAATGCCCCGCCACTTGGCAGCCATGTTTTTCAATCAAAGGTTACCATGTTTGAGCTCATCCAAGATATCAGTGATCATCTGAGCAAGTTTCATGAAGATTCGAAAAATGAAATGTGACCTCTAGAGTGTAAACAAGGTTTTACTATAGCCATATAAGGAAAAATGCCCTGCCCCCTGGCGGCCATGTTTTTCAACCAACCAGCATCATTTTCGAACTCATTCAAGATATTATTATGATAAATCTTCTTACCAAGTTTTATAAAGATCAGACAATAAATGTGGCCTCTAGAGTGTTAACAAGATTTTACTATAGCCATATATAGCCATATAAGGAAAAATGCCCCGCCCCTTGGCAGCCATGTTTTTCAAGCAAACGTAACCATTTCGAACTCATCCAAGATATTTTTGAAACCAATCTTCTGACCAAATTTCATGAACATTGGACCATAAATGTAACCCCTAGAGAGTTAACAAGGCAACTGTTGACGCCGCACAACGCACAACGGACGACGGACAAAAAGCGATCACAAAAGCTCACCATGAGCACGTTGTGCTCAGGTGAGCTAAAAATGCACGAAATATACCTTGATATTTCATGTTTGTCTCTGAAAACTTGATTTGCCCTTCAAAAGAAAAGGAGTTTTGCACCAAAAATGCTCATGTTTAAAACAGTTGCGAGCATTATTTGTTTTATTAGTATCGTTAGACAAGAAAGCGACTTAATTTTAAATAATTGCTGAAATAACTATAAATATTACCTTAGCGTTTAAACTTACTTGAAAGTATATCACATTGAAAACAATTAACAGAATCCAAAAAAAGAAAGCGGTATTCTGTATTCTGTCTACACACACAAGCGTAAGTATTATGATTTAAATATTACACACATTTAATATATTCTACGTACGCATTCAAGTAATTCACTTAATCTCCAGTAATTGCGTAGATTATTGGCAAGAGAGAGTAAGATGAGCTGAAATGCACCGAGCAATCAAGAAGCTGTTGTGGAATCTCGGTGCTTGAATCTAGGACGAAAGTACAAGTGTAATAAATCGGCCGTTTTCTGTGAAAAGGGGGTTTAATGAATGTGCGTAAAGTGTCGTCCCAGATTAGCCTGTGCAGTCCGCAAAGGCTAATCAGGGAAGACACTTTCCGCTTGTATGATATGTTTCGTCTACATTGAGTATCTTCTTAGCAAAAACCAGTTTAGGCGGAAATTGTTTTCCCTGATTTGAACTTGACCTACATATCGTCTAGACACAACTTCTGACCAAATCTGGTGAAGATCACATGAAAACTATTTCAAATAGAGAGCGGACACCATGATAAATGCTTGAAATGCACTGAGTGACCTCATGACCTAGTTTTTGACCCGGCATGATCCATAATTGAGCTTGACCAAGATATTGTCTAGACACAACTTCTGACCAAGTTTGGTGATTATCGAATCAAAACTAGTTCTAGTAGAGAGCGGACACCATGCTAAATACTTGAAATGCACTAAGTGACCCAGTCAGGGTTTTTTTTTGGCCCGATTTTATAGCCAAATTCGGCTATGTTCCCAATCCCAAAAAGTATACTTTTTTCCCAAAATTTGGCGAAAAATTCCCAATTTCAAAAAAAAAAAATATTTTTTTTTTTTTTAGAAAGAAGTCTTATGTGTATTTTATCTCAATTTTAATTCAATTACATCTAACAAAGTATTAAATGAATTTTTTCTTTTAATTTGAATGATTATAAAGAGTTGAATCAAATTTAGTATTTCCCTACACAGTGGACTTTTCGTGTGGAAAAAAAGGCTAATGAATTTATTTTCCCAATTTCATGAAAATGCCGATAAAATTCCCAATTCCAAAGCCATGGGCTATCTTCCCAAAAAGTGGGAAAAAAACCTGCCAGTGACTTAGTTTTTGATCCGGCATGACCCATATTCAAACTTGACCTAGATATTGTCCAGATACAACTTGCAGTGATTTTTTTTGCCAGAAATTACAGCCGATATTCGGCTGCTTCCCAATTGCAAAAAAATGACGTTTTTTCCCAAAAATTTGATTACAATTTCCCCAAAAAAGACAAAATTTTCCCAATAAAGCCAATAAGATTACAATGTAATTTAGCAATAATTTCGAACGAGTGCCGATCAAGTTGCCGAGTCGTCGCCGAACAACAACTGACTTACGTATTTTTTGCGAATTTAGCCGAATACGTTTTTACGTTGCTATCCACATCTCTCTCTCTATTGCGGAGGATACCGACGATAGTCGATGTATCCCGATTGTAAACGCCTGTTTTTACACACGCCCAAGATGGCGGCAAGCAGACGAGAAATTTGCGATGCGCGGCGAAAATGATAAATAACATTCAAATTAACAACGGATATCATATGGTTATTACGGAATAATTTAATGCGTGTGTCAATTAACGCAAAATATAACGTTTGAGATAAAAACAACAAATATTTATTACAAATCTTCACAGTGAATGTGCATCACGGAAATCAGTGTTGGGAAATTGGAGTTAGTCTACCGTTGCTCACAAAGTTAATGCATTTAAGATGAGTATCGTTCGGAAATGGAAAGAGACAAACATGATATGATTTATATGTTAGTGGATCTGTGTAAAATCAGATTCATATGCATATTCTGCTTTATTATGTTTGTCACGCTTTACAGTTTACTGAAATAGCAATTAGCATTGAAGTGCAAGATGTTGAAAGGTAAAGAAATGACATAAATTATTTAAACTCCATATAATACATCATTAACATAGCAAGACCACTAAAGCGTTTTTTTTTATATAAATATTTGTTAATGTTTTCACCATATGATATTTAATTTAAAAGAATACTGAATTAAATTCTTACTGTTAAAGAGGTTATTATTAAATGGTATATTTAAGAATCTATATAGATTATTGCAAGTTCAATATGAATTCAGAAGGATATTAACTTAACATTGTCTTCATTGTAAGAACACATTAAATTAGTACTTTATAGTATAAAAATGCTGTCAAACATACTTTAATAATTTTAATTCTGTTCTTATAATCATATTTATAATGTTTCCCAATTTCATGGTTTATCGCGCTATTTTTCCCAATTTCATGGTTTATCGCGCTTATTTTCCCAATCCAAAAGGCACAGGCTGTAAGAAAAAAAAGCAAAAAAAATCACTGACAACGTCTGACCAAGTTTGGTGAAGATCGGATGTAAACTACTTCAATTAGAGAGCGGACACCATGCTAAATGCTTGAAGTGACCCTGTGACCTAGTTTTTGACCCGGCATGACCCATATTCGAACTTGACCTAGATATTGTCTAGATAAAACTTCTGACCACGTTTGGTGATGATCGGATGAAAACTATTTTAATTAGAGAGCGGACACTGCTATAAACGCCGCCCGCCCGCCGCCAAGATGAAACTATAATACGTACCGTTTTTTTAAACGGGCGTATACAAATCTAAATTCATTTTGTTCCTTTAACATGAATAAAACTTAGTTCGATGTTATATGCTATTGCCACTACAGATTAATAAGTTAAGCATTATTTATGTTGATGACGATGATGTATAATATAGTTCAATACCGTAATGTTATCACGGGGATATATTTAATTTAACTGTGATATATTTGGTGATGGCGTAGGCGCTCGATGTCAATGACAATGTTTTATTTATTTATTTTATTTTTTTAGTTACCCGATGTTTATTATAATGCATACACATACTAAATCAATTAAAACCTTCCGACAAAACGTTTTCTTAAAAAAAATTGTTTGAATGCATAATTAAATCGCTTATTGAAATGCGCGCGCAGGCCGGGAAAATCGCTCTTTCTCTATCTACTTTCAGTTTCAACAGAAACATCCACAGACGATGTGATAAATCCCTATAACTATTGTTTCACTCAATAAATGGGGTAATCATCAAAAGATATTGTAAATTGCATACACACGAATCATTCCTCACCAACTGTTTAACTTGATTTCATCTGCCATGGTGATTTCCAAAAAAAAAATCAGCACGTCAAAAATCAAATCTGGCGCCCATAGTGCTTAATGGCTGTTATTGTATATAAAGAGCGAGGTTCCTGCGCGCGCACATTTCAATAAGCGAGCGGGATGATAGCGATTTAATTTTGCATAATGACGCACTTCCGTTGCTTGAGAAAATGGCTAGTGATTTACCTTGTGGTCACATAACCCCAAACCGGAACTCCTGTTTGCAGGGTTACATGCAGTCAGTTTGATTCTAAGCACACATTGTTCAGTGAATGCTGCATAGGATTTGTAAAATACATTGCAAATGGAATGTTTTTGTATCAATTTGAAGGTATATTTGTAAGCAATAAGAAAAAAAGCTATTTTTGTGCTCTACTTTTTCTGTTGATGGTTCCCGGCTATGAAAGTAGGTCATACTATTTGAGCCCAAAATGGTCGCCTGCACAGCTGTCAAAACCGGTGTGTCTATTCTAAGGTGGATATTTTGAGTTACAACGTATAGAATTTAATGACATCCATTTGTTAAAAAGATTATGCATTTATCTTTACAATGATGTATGATGATATAGTGGGCCATTGCTTGATCATGGTAAAAATTGATATCGAACTTGGACTATTTTATATGTAATATAGAAGGAAATTAATTGCGCATGCGTAACCTTTAAGCACATCCGACTAAGTAAGTCGTCAGCCAGAATTTATTTTGACAATTGACCATCAAAAACATAACTGCCAGATGTCATTTTGGCCCAAATTAGCGCTGTTTGCAATTGGGCTGTTGCACTTGGGGTCATAAGGGGGGTAAATGCTGGAAAATCACAACGAACCATGTTCCGGAGACATATTCAAAGACTACTAAAACACTCGGTATTGTTTTTCAGTTACATTTTGACATTAATTTGCATCAATCTCAATAATGAACCTAATGCATGTCTTTATTTCATCTGGATTTATTATTATTGTTTACTTTTTTTGCCTTTACTGTTACTGTTAAAATGCCCGCCAATTTTGGACCCACACTGCTATATGCCTTCGCCTTCAACCCCGTCAGGCAGACCTACTCAGAATAACACTACTTTTCCTTATTTTTCCTCTTTGGAAAGCTTGCCGAGTTCAATTAAAATTAATATTCAGCTGAAAACACAAAAATGATAATAATAGTATGCTTTCTTTCCTGGAAGAATGTTGTTGTGATAGACCCTGCGTGAAAAACACCAGGAAATCTGTATTTAAGTGACCTCAATATTATGCGTAAACCTAAGTGTGCAATTGTAGGCGGTGCCGTAATGGGTCTATAGCTCTGCCTGAACTGTCGTCCAATTGGTTCACAAGTCCGGCTGAAGTGACAGGTCATCGAAAACTGTACAGCATGACTGATTCGGAGACGGCCCTCAACACTCGCCCAGTCGTGTCGCGAGGATCGGTGTCTTTGAGGGTTAGTACGCCGTTATTTTCAATTAAATCTATTGTAAAATGATTTCTTTGATATCCTGCAACACTTTTGTCACCAAAATAAGGAAAATTGTGTGTTTTACATTTACTGCAGCTCTGAAACCACATTTTGTGGCGATAACTTTGCCAGTGTGCCCGACAATTTGATGCCGGCGTGATGATTTAACCATTTGCAGCAAATAAAGCAACAAAGACTATTGAAAGCTTACTCTAATTGTATCTAACTTACATTAGTTGGCACCGTAATGGGTAAAAGTGCACACAAAACCTTTTTGTTTTCTCAGATTACACGGAATTGAGCACCCGGGCCAGACTGACACTTTTTGGAGCCTGTCCGAGACGGAACTCGAGCCGAGGAATCATAGGTCCAGGTGTGACAAAATACTTAAAGCTCATGTCTGACGATGACTTTTTTTAGTCAGGAAATCAAGTGAGTTGTTTGTCCATGCAAGCAAGCCCTTTTGTTGGGTCAAATGACATCAGAAATGCTGCTTCTACATGGATTTTCCAAAAATGTCCCTAAAAAAAGTTTGTTCGAATCCGGTTCAAAACCTGCTTTGATGCACAAATATTGGCATTAATGATTTTTTTCACTTATAAAGTCATATGTTATATCAGCTTTGCCTTTTAGAATCGAAAGTGATGCCTTGTATGGAGTCTAAGTGCTGCATGTAAGATGTTACCAAGTTTGGCTTTTCTACCTTAATTCTTGACGCGAAACGCTGTTACGCATGGCGCTTTCAATGGCAACTTTTATGAATAAATCTGTGTGTCATTGTACCTGAACTTTGTGATCTTTCTCAAAACAGATTATACCTGTGGGAAAAGTGCCTTTAATTCAAATTTGAAGGGGTTCGGTTCTCTTGTCAATATCTATGTACATAGTCGAACTATCTTTTTTTAAGAAGACGTTTTTCGGAAGGTTTTTATTAATTTAGTATGTGTATGCATTATAATAACAACGGGTAACTAAAAACAAAATAAAATTAAATTAAAATAAATCAATAAATAAAACATTGTCATTGACATTGAGCGCCTATGGGTGACGGCTAGAGACAATCCCTGGCACTTGACACAGGTTATCTCATTAATATCCGGACCATGAAATTCGCACTTTAAACAAATATAGTATTGGGGAAATTTACAAATCGCTATCATGTTTCACTAGGCTACACATTCGTCTCTCGAGGTATAATTGTTCACATGGTGAATTCATGTGTGATATGTTTGAAATGAGACACGGAGTCCTTTGTTATACTCTAATTGAGCATATGAAATATTTATATAATTGTGATTTAAGAATAATTAAAGCATAATTTAAGCAAAACAAATACAGTTACTATAAATAACATACTGCAATCTTAAGCCACAAAGCATATTTAAGAAAAAGAAAACTTACTTGGCACAGCAAAATCAACACTTGGTATGTGAACAGAAGGGTGGTTCAATACGTTCAATAATATTCACATCACACTATATCTATTGATTGAATAGTTACACAATCAAGTATAGATTACTTCCAATAACAAACGTAGGTTTAAATCTACTAGAGGCGCACGTTAACAAACGCGACCCAGTAAGTCCACACGTTTAGTTTATTGTTAAACACTGACATTGATAATATAAATTTAAACCACTTCACAAAAGATACGTCCACATTTAATCGGTGTAAGGTAGTCATTTATGTTTTATAAATAGGTAACATTTCAAAGCATAATGAGATACAGCAGTTCGAAAGCAGGAGAAACATGTATGTGACAGCGTAATAGCATTACAGTGTTAACACGACTGAGTGAACGGTTATAAGAAAGCGTCGCTTAACTCGTGACTCTGCGGTCATGTACAACTAGTGTCTTTTCGTGAAATAGGGGAGGTCACTTTAGCGCAAAGTTGGAAACCAGTCAAAAGTTAGTTTCCTAGTACTTACAATACACACAATATCCAGTTTATTATTTACCGTTCCTTTTTAAACATTGGACAATAAACCTATTGTTTATTTCGATAAAAGCTTTATCAATATAAAATTGTTGTTGCCATATTTCTATAATCATCATCATACGACTTTATATATACACACGAAATAAAAAAGAAAGAGACTCGAGATGTCTGTATCTTTACTTCTTTAAGCAAGAATGTGTAAATTTGCCAAGTTATTCCTAACATCCATGCGCAGACAGATATCTATAAATATTGGCCGACGTTATAGCAACATATTAAACATAAAAGCACATGTCTTGGCAAGAACATTTCCACATTACAGATTATTTTAATGCAAAATCGTAGTAAATTATACAGACGTTCATATTTGAAAATTAATAAAACATGTATATATATTGCATCACACCATAAGGCTATATATTGTTTTCATAACGTTAGTATTTAAAAGCCTTCTTTAGTCGAAGCAGTCCGCACAGGCTTATCCTTGACGACACTTAAAGCACATGCACTTAACCCCATTTTCACTGAGCACGGCTCAAATGTTTAATGATATCTTCGTAATGACGTAATCTAATATACAATGTATTGTCTATCTAACTTTTTATGGAAAACATATTCAGAAATTAAAGAAGAGATGTATAAATAAATAAATGATTCGTTTGGATTAAAACGTTGTTTATCTATTTATTCTGTTGTTGTTTTTTTTTCCTCTAAGTTGTCTTTTTGGCTGTTTTAGTCCTGTTTATTGTGAACCAAAGCTAAGATCGCTAGAAACACACAACAATATCGTTGAGTGCGACTTATTAAACCTTATTAAACTAATTAATAATTTAAATCAAATTTTAATGACAACATATGTCTGGTTTCCACGATCGATGGTTCTATTTTCTTATAAATTTGTTAATTGGTCTTTCAGATATTGAACTATTTGTACAAAAATGTGACTGGCGTAGAGAAAGGTCAAACGTATGTGTCAAGATGTGCATTTCTTTTATCTGTGAGCGTTAATGAATGGAAGGTTGTTCATCTATTATTGCGTATTCACAATGTTATTGAATATTCATATTGTCATATTTGACGACTAAACTTGGTGTAATCGTTTTTTTCAATGTCCCAAGAGTCGTTACAGTCTCAAAACTGCACATCGTCCATTCGCCATTAATATCAGTACGGAATTGGCAATACCACCATTTTGCCTCAAAAAGTATTTGCTAAAAACTAAGCCGTATGCATTTTAACTGAAGCTATGTGTTATTTATCCTGAAATAACACTTCTTCTGGTAAGTTCTATAGAGTGCTTAACCAAAAAGTTAATCACTAACAGCATCTTGAAAAAGCGGAGAATGTTTACAACTTACCCTGCTGAGATTAAATTTCCTTTTTTCGGATTAGCCCAAATATACAGGTATCAGAATCACCGGAACGTTATCATTCAAGAAATGCTTTATTACCTGACCAGCTGTCATAATACTAATAACAATCATACGACTGTGCGTCACTGACAGGCGGGATCGGAAGATGGCTGACAGAGAACAGAATGATGGTGATCACTATTATCTATTGCTTTCAAACCACTCTTCTAGCTCCATATCGATCGGTCTTCTGGATTGCATGTTCTTTATTTTCATAAGCGTAAGTGGTCCATTGCGAAACGAGAGCTTATTTAACAGTAAACAAAGATAAAAGATTTATGCAGTCTGAGCCTATAAGCAAACATGTCAATGTTTTGCTTCAACAAAAACTGCAAGGCTTTCTGGGTGAATTTTAGCAGTTAACGTTTCATATTCAATTTGCCAATATAATTATCTTTTTCTTAATCACAGTCTTATAAAACTCCCAACTGATTGTTTGAGTTTAAGATGTTAAAAAAAATCAAAATCAATACTGTTGACAGTGTAATCATTTCTTCATTATTTTTTTCAGATTATACCCTCGAACACCATGACCAACCATATTTGAAATGTTTGCCGCCTATCATGTAATTCATATGTGATTTACCATAACAATTTCTACATTCTACTGGCTACATAACTTTACTGGTGCAAAATGGTCAGTTTGTTTCTGTTGCGTACATTGCTATATTATACATTCATATTTTGAAAACGAGATAAAACGGCCACCACAAAAACTTTGCGAAACCAAAATTTCGCAAACTTAATGACCCTTTGTCTTCAAGATTTGATACTTTGAGATATAGTATGCGATTTAAGTATTATCTTTGATAAATAACTGGTTATTTTCACTCAAAAAAATGCGTTATCTTCACTATGAAATTTATAAGCAAAGTTGGGGTTCCCATGGGATTTTTGCATTTTCCTATGGAATTTTTGCATTTTTTCCGTGGGATTTTTTCTCCCATAACTTGCAAATGGGAGAAAATGCCATGGGATTTCAGACATTAAAAAAAAAGTGTTTTCTTTGCGTTTCCAACGTTATTTAGGGACTGTATAATGGTTGTATGTGAATTATATCTATACATATTTAGTATTAAAAATCCCATTTTTAAAACGGGAAAAAAATCTGAGATTTTTTTCTTATTTTGAGAGATTTATTCATGAAACTTCCAGAAATAATATAAACAATATATTTTAAAAATAAAAGTTACAATTTCAGGTTTATGCTAGTGGTACTTATCATTTCTTGTTCGAGCAGATGGTCGATTCCCATTGGTGAGTATGCCAGCAAAGAACCAGTATAAATGACAACGCTGTCATACTGTTCACAACGCTGAGTAACAATCTTGATTACATTTCATTTCGCGACAGAAAATGAACACTGCGGTAATATTGATCTTATATATGCCCTCTGTCATTAATACTATTAAAAACCTGCAACGCATTAACAATAAGTCCATTCAAAATACTTTGTGCAAATACCATTCAAAACAATATACACATTATAAAGGTCAGATGACCCGCGTCATGCGAAAATGGGTCTTATGTCATATGCGGCCAGAGTTAGTCCATGCTAGCTTGCCCAACCGCACAGTCTGGTCAAGTGATACGCTGACTGCTATAAAGTGAAGCCATGTTTCGTGGTCTCATATCTGAATTCGGTAGCTCCTTACACGACTGTGCGAATGCGGATATGCCATAAGACACATTTTGGCATGACGCGACGCATATCACGTCTATTATTTTGATTACATTTTTATTAAAATATCGGGCAGTCTTATTGATTTGATTTCTCGAAACACATGGCTAGGTTTTACAAATACGGTTAACGGTTAACTAAAATCACATCAGAATGGCATAACCATTCACGAGGAATATATTTCATGAAGCAGCGTTAAATGAAATAATTTCATGTAATTTAATGAAGGTTAGTCACGCAGTTTAATCTGACTCGATTTTTCGCTTCTTTTAATATTGCTATATATATCTTCATATCGGATGTCATCATTTGTTTTACCCGTCACAGTCCAGTATGTTTAATTTTGTTTATCGTATTGGACGCAAATGTACAGTTAATTTTCGAATTTTGTATTTGACGGCCGGCCTATAAACGATAGTTTTCTATTCCTTTCCAAAAGTATCATTTAAAGAATCATATACTGAAAACAGCTTAAAATTTTGAAATACATGTAACATCATTCTACACTTTCGTAACAAGCAATAGTTATATTAAAAACTTAAAAATAATGATGATGTTGTAAAAAAAAACCAATCCAATATGAAGCTACAAACAACACTACCTCAATGTATTCACTTATGACTTCATTCGCGTCATAAGGGTCGAAAGCTGGATGTGATTTGTACGGATTTAATTCTACAATCTAACTGCGCATGGTGTGTCCTATTTCGGAGTAACTCAATTGAGCATGATTCACTTAGTAACTTGTCTTCAGCTAATCTGTTATTTGTTAATGAGGTACAAAAAACAACAAAAAACAAATTACTACCATTTGTTCGATCACATGTTTTAATACACACTATTTGATAAACAATACAACTTCGTTAGAATTATTCCACTTTAATTATTTAATTGTTTATATGGTTCATCATATAACTTATGTCTGCTAATATACATTTACATTAAACCGTCCTTTTTTAGGAGGGAAAACAATACAATATAATATATATACATACATAACTCTGTGAATTAGGATTTGCATAGTTGTATTACATACTATTAA
Source organism: Dreissena polymorpha (assembly GCF_020536995.1). NCBI lineage: Eukaryota > Metazoa > Mollusca > Bivalvia > Myida > Dreissenidae > Dreissena > Dreissena polymorpha. The sequence goes on from NC_068368.1 coordinate 73,708,584, forward strand.
AGGTTATTAAAAAGACGCAATTGTAGTTTTCCAAGATTTGTCTGGAAACCACTATTATTGTTTCATTAATAGTTTTTACAACAGCGCAGTCAAAAAATATATGGCTAAATATATTAAATAAATAGAAAATCACTTATTTACAACAAAGAATTGCAACTGCCAGTAACTGTCAGTTTTATACATTTTAATATACATGTACAGACGAAACACAGATTGAAATGCAAAGCGAACACAATCTTTTATAGCAAGGTAATCATAAATAGTGGGAACATGGAGTAGGTCAGTATTTTTTAACTATATTATTTGATATATATTTCGCCAATAATTTTTGAATTCATCATACAATTTCATCTTACACACAAAATGCCTAATCTAGACAAGATTAATTTAAGTTCATCCTTTTTATAGACTGACATGAATTTGATATTTGGATGAAAAGGCTTGTTTTATTTTCCTTTAAATTAAGAACAATACTTTATAAATTTGGAACTGTCTTAACAATAAATATGATAAATATAGTTGCATAACAATTTAAAATATACATGCATACACAAATTAACAAGAATATATATAAACCCGACATAAAAGGATAAATAACAAGAAACATGATTTTAAATAGCATTCTAATTTAGATTATTGAAATTATTTTCAATGAATAATAAGTCATTATAAACATCAATTTAACTGCCATTGTTTTAATTGACATAGTTCAAACGTATGATGGGCTTCATATTTTTAAAATATCAAAAAATTAATAAATATATATCTTATTTTGGATTGTAAAAAGAATTGACACCATAATTAAAAAATAACAATTATTAGTTTTCATTTAATATAAAATCAAATATTGTTTAATAAAATTGCTCAGTCAACTATTGCTTGAACTATATACATGTATACATTTCACCATAGGCTGCGTAAATCATATGACCAGCTGTATATCATGTTGAGGAACAAACATCAAAGCCCCGTCGTCCTTAAACATCACTTGGACAATGGATCCTGCAAGTACCGGTACACATTTTATTTGAATTCCTATGTTGTGATCAGACAAAAAAGAGAAAAGGTGGATATTGGGATTTGTTATTAGAAAACAACGACATAAATGGTATCGACCAATAGAAAAAGCTGGAGAGATACTTATGGCTTTGCTCACATCTAAAGCTATGTCGCTGACTTGTATGCAAGTATCAAGTGGATGGTCAGTATTTGCTTCAAGTAGTTGGTCATGATCATGAAATCTATCTGCACTTTCATTCATATCATCATTTTCTATGTTGTTGACAGCTTCTGATACACTATTGTCCGTTTTAGGTTGAGTGAGGTGATTCCAAAGTTCACTGTCCTCCATAGTAAAAGTCTCTTCCCACTTGTCAGAGGCATCAACCACTTCTGCATAGTGGTGATTGTTTTCTTTCAACCACTGTAATACTTCATGGACTACATTTGGCCTAACATGTTCAAAATAGACATGACTTTTGTACTCTTGCTTCCTTTTCAGTTTGACAGGGATGATACCAGCCGATATTGGAGTTCTTGGCAGAATTTACATGTCTCATCAACATCTGATGGCACATTGACCACTGAACCAATGATACCCTGTTGTTTTCCTCTTGGTAAAGCAGTAATTTTCATAAAGGGTATCCTCTTGGCAACCAATCTGGCTTCAAAATCAGTAAGTTCATCTACAATGGAGGGCTGTTCGGGCAATGCTATCTTGTTCACTTGGGCTTGTGGTGGAGTTGATCCTTTTCTTAAGGGCCTCTGGCAGGTTGTACATAGCCACTCTTTATCTGACACAGTTTTGAGGTTAGTTCTGCAGAAATCTGCCAAGTCAGAATTTCTGAAGCTGCTGGGTCTAAACTGAATAACATTTTCGTTATACATCATTCTATGACACACTGTGCACGTATAATCTGGGCTTTTCTGTATCTCCTTCAAGAACTGTTTGTTTGCCTTATCAATAGACTTTGGGTGTCTTGTTTCTGCATGTAATGACTTATCAATAATCTGCTTTCTTTTCTTTTCCGTTTCAGATTCCTTTTCTCTCTTCCTCTTCAGTCGTTCCTGATCCAACTGATTTCTCCGCTTCTTTTCCATGTCAGATTCCTTTTCTCTCTTTCTCTTCAGTCGTTCCCGTTCTAACAGACTTCTGTCCTTCTTTTCCATGTCGGATGCCTTTTCTCTCTTCCTCTTCAGTCGTTCCTGATCTAACTGATTTCTCCGCTTCTTTTCCATGTAAGATTCCTTTTCTCTCTTTCTCTTGAGTCGTTCCCGTTCTAACAGACTTCTGCCCTTCTTTTCCATGTCGGATGCCTTTTCTCTCTTCCTCTTCAGTCGTTCCTGATCTAACTGATTTCTCCGCTTCTTTTCCATGTCAGATTCTTTTTCTCTCTTTCTCTTGAGTCGTTCCCGTTCTAACAGACTTCTGCCCTTCTTTTCCATGTCGGATGCCTTTTCTCTCTTCCTCTTTAGTCGTTCCTGATCTAACTGATTTCTCCTCTTCTTTTCCATGTCAGATTCCTTTTCTCTCTTATTCTTATGTCGTTCCTGATCTAACTGATTTCTCCTCTTCTTTTCCATGTAAGATTCCTTTTCTCTCTTATTCTTATGTCGTTCCTGATCTAACTGATTTCTCCTCTTCTTTTCCATGTCGGATTTCTGTTCTCTGATATTTTTCTGTCTTTCCTTTTGGCCTTTTAGTCTCTCATTTCTAATAAGTTCATCTTCACATCTCCTTTTAGCCGCCTCCTTTACTCGTTTCCTAACATTTACAACCCGATCTTTTGTTTCACATCCTTGTGTTAAAGAGTTTGCTTTTTCATGCCGAAATTGTTTTTGCCTTTCCATTTCATCTAAAATGTTCATAAGTGACTTTGTTTCGTGTGTAACATGAGTGCTCATTGCCTTTAGCTGAGAGGGAAACATTGTCATTTTACTATCAATGATGCACTGTTTCAAATGTTGTCGCATTTCCAAGTCTGATTTAAAGCTGAAGCTTTCTGGAGGTTTATGTTCTGCACAACACACTGCAAAAGCTGCTGCAAATGCCCCACATGAAGCTTCCTGTTGTTGGCTTACAGCAACGTATCTTGGGGTGTAAACCTTCATGTCATATAGTGTTCGCAAAATTGGTAGCAGTCTCATTAATCTGTTGTTGTCCTGTATTGAGTCATATATTTTAATAGTAAGATCGCATGGGTCTTGCCATGATGCCATCCAGTGATTATCAAGGTAGTGTATGTTAACACTGTGTTTATTCAAGGGCACTAACAACATGTCTGCTGTGGATACTTCTCTCCGTAGAACTTCTACTTCTGTTGGCAATCGAAATCCAATGATCACTTCCGGCCATTGTTGTGCCAATAAGTGTAACACTTTGATCATTATATCATCTGATATATAGCATCCAGGAATCACTATATCTTGAATTAGTTCCTTGTCACTTTGTTTATTCCTGGACGCAGTGGATGCATAAGTAGGTACAACTTTAGTGCATTTATGGCTCCGATATCTTTGATATGTACTGAAAAGTTTGCCACACACTGTACAGTACGAACACTTGTGATTGATGAGGAGTTTTTCCGTGCTAAACTCCCTGTTACACAGGTGGCACACATAACGCATGTTTCCGTTGTAGATGTGGATGCCTTTATTCCCGAGCAGAAAGTGGAGGTATTCCCTCTTGCATGAAATCAGAGGCGGTAAGAAATTCATATGCATACACAGTATCAAGTTGCTATCTACAATAGTGACAAAAGTAAAGCCAATTTAAAGTAAATGACCAATTTTAAGCAATGACTGTTGCAGATAAACTTGACCTTGAAATGTAACCATCGAAAATAAGAGGCTGTCACTGCATACACAATATAAAGTTTATATGATCAACAGTTACAAACACAAGGGCTGTTTGTAAAACATGCATGCCCCCCATTTGAGTTGTCCGTTGTAGTGGCAGCCATTGTGTGAATACGTTTTTTGTCACTGTGACTTTGACCGTTGACCTAGTGACCTGAAAATCAATAGGGGTCATCTGCCAGTCATGAGCAATGTACCTATTCAGTTTGATGATCCTAGGCCTATGAATATTATTTAGACATCATCCGGAAAAAAAATTACTGTGTCGAGTCACCGTGACCTTTAACCTAGTGACCTAAAAATCAATAGGGGTCTTCTGCGAGTCATGATCAATGAACCTATGAAGTTTCGTGATCCTAGGCATAAGCTTTCTTAATTTATCATCCGGAAACCATTTTACTGTGTCTTAGTCACCATGACCTTGACCTTAGACCTAGTGACCTGAAAGTCAATAGGGGTCATCTGCCAGTCATGATCAATGTACCTATGAAGTTTCATGATCCTAGTCATAAGCGTTCTTGAGTTATCATCCGGAAACCATTTTACTATTTCGGGTCACCGTGACCTTGACCTTTGACCTCAAAATCAATAGTGGACATCTGCGAGTCATGATCAATATACCTACGAAGTTTCATGATGGTAGGCGTATGCGTTCTTGAGTTATCATCCGAAAACCATTTTACTATTTCGGGTCACCGTGACCTTGACCTTTGACCTAGTAACCTCAAAATCAATAGGGGTCATCTGCGAGTCATGATCAATGTACCTATGAAGTTTCATGATCCAAGGCCTAAGCGTTCTTGAGTTATCATCCGAAAACCATCTGGTGGACGGACAAACATACATACATACATGTGCAAAACAATATAATACATACATACATACATGTGCAAAACAATATACCCCCTCTTCTTTGAAGGGGGGCATAATGATTCATGAGTAGGAATGGAAATACAGCTTATTGCTAACAATGACAAAATTTTGCGATAAAAATTCCTGATTGTTAGTTTTGCCTTTAAAAATCAATAAAGCTATATCTGCACATGTTGTTGATTTTTTCATATAATTAACATGTTGGTATTTTTACTTGAGAATCATGTCACCTCAAGACATCGGTTTGAATCTAACATGGGGTCTACGATTTTTTATTTTTTTGGGCATAACAGATAGGCAATTTTTTCTTTTTTGGGTGTAATCTGAATATTTAAAAAAATCTGATATATAAAAGTGTCGTCAAGTTACTGCAGATTTCCAAAGAATTTATGATCACCCATGTACATTTGCAACTTAAGTCTCTGCAGGAAGCTATAAATTAAGTTAGCATTACTGAAATGTTCCTGATATTGCAGTCCTAATACAAGCTACATTGTTAACGAAACCACTTACTAAAAACAATAGAAGAAAAGAATATGTTTGTTCTATAGGGTCCATTTAATCCACCTCAGGAAAGTAAGACACACACTAATGCACTTTTAACTATATAATACTTTTATTCACACTGTTTAGTTATGTCAAAATTTTAAACAATACTTTACTTTTTATATATAGCATTTAACAACTATTTTATATTGTTTCCTTTGTTTTTGTCTTGATGTTTTATTTGAGATTCCCCCCCCCCAATATTCACACTATCTCACCAACTAACTGGTTCTCTCCCACTCACATAACATTAACAGCATGAAGCTTTGTAATTAGTCATGCAACTAAATATGTTAAACTTACAATAAAACTTATTGCATGCCCAAGAGAGAATTTCTATCACTATGTTGTGGGAGAGTCATCCATGAAGGAGGTTAGTATTTTATGTTAGTAGTCTCCCCAAGGAGATTTGGAAAATGTACTGGCTAATTCTACAACTTAACACATGCAGCTAAATATAAGCTAATAAAACTTATTGCATGCCCTAGAGAGAATTTCTATCACTACGTTGTGGGAGAGTCATCCACGAAAGAGGTTAGTATTTTATGTTAGTTGTCTCCTTAAGATTTGGAAAATTGACTGGCTAATTCTACAAGTTAACACATGCAGCTAAATATTAGCCAATAAAACTTATTGCATGCCCTAGAGAGAATTTCTATCACTACGTTGTGAGAGAGTCATCCACGAAGGAGGTTAGTATTTTTTGTTTGTAGTCTCCCTAAGGAGATTTGGAAAATTTACTGGCTAATTCTTCAACTTAACACATGCAGCTAAATATTAGCCAATAAAACTTATTGCATGCCCTAGAGAGAATTTCTATCGGTACGTTGTGGAAGAGTCATCCACGAAGGAGGTAAGTATTTTATGTTAGTTGTCTCCCTAAGGATATTTGGAAAATTGACTGGCTAATTCTACAACTTAACACATGCAGCTAAATATTAGCTAATAAAACGTATTGCATGCCTTACAGAGAATTTCTATCACTACATTGTGGGAGAGTCATCCACGAAGGAGGTTAGTATTTTTTGTTAGTAGTCTCCCTAAGGAGATTTGGAAAATTGACTGGCTAATTCTACAACTTAACACATGCAGCTAAATATTAGCTAATAAAACGTATTGCATGCCCTAGAGAGAATGTCTATCTATCACTACGTTGTGGGAGAGTCATCCACGAAGGAGGTTAGTATTTTATGTTAGTAGTCTCCCTAAGGAGATTTGGAAAATTGACTGGCTAATTCTACAACTTAACACATGCAGCTAAATATTAGCCAATAAAACTTATTGCATGTTCTAGAGAGAATTTCTATCACTACGTTGTGGGAGAGTCATCCACGAAGGAGGTTAGTAGTTTTTGTTAGTAGTCTCCCTAAGGAGATTTGGAAAATTGACTGGCTAATTCTACAACTTAACACATGCAGCTAAATATTAGCTAATAAAACTTATTGCATGCCCTAGAGAGAATTTCTATCACTACATTGTGGGAGAGTCATCCATGAAGGAGGTAAGTATTTTATGTTAGTAGTTTCCCTAAGAAGATTTGGAAAATTGACTGGCAAATCTACAACTCAACACATGCAGCTAAATATTAGCTAATAAAACTTATTGCATGCCCTAGAGAGAATTTCTATCACCACGTTGTGGGAGAGTCATCCACGAAGGAGGTTAATATTTTTTGTTAGTAGTCTCCCGAAGGAGATTTGGAAAATTGACTGGCTAATTCTACAACTTAACACATGCAGCTAAATATTAGCTAATAAAACTTATTGCATGCCCTAGAGAGAATTTCTATCACTACGTTGTGGGAGAGTCATCCACGAAGGAGGTTAGTATTTTATGTTAGTAGTCTCCCTAAGAAGATTTGGAAAATTGACTGGCTTATACTACAACTTATCGCATGCAAGTGAATCAAGCTATAAACTTAACACAAGAGGGCCATGATGGCCCTGAATCGCTCACCTGACTCATTAAGATCAGATGAAAACTATGACCTCTATTGTCTACACAATGTTTTTCTATGATTTGACCTAGTGACCTAGTTCCTGACTCTAGATGACCCAAATACAATCCCAATCCAGATTTTATCAAGATAAACATTCTGACCACAGTTCATAAATATTGGATGAAAACTGTGACCTCTATTGTCAACACAAGGTTTTTTTATTTATTTGACCTAGATTTTTACCCCAGATGACCCAAATACAATCCCACCCAGATTTCATCAAGAATTCTGACCAAAGTTCATAAAGGTTGGATGAAAACTGTGATCTCTAATGTCTACACAAGGTTTTTCTATTATTTGACCTAGTGACCTAGTTTTTGACCCCAGATGACCCAAATAAAATCTCAACCCAGATTTCATCAAGATAAACATTCTGACCAAATTTCATAAAGATTGGATGAAAACTGTGACCTCTATTGTCTACAGAAGGTTGTTTTATTATTTGACCTAGTTACCTTGTTTTTGACCCCAGATGACCCAAATACAATCCCAAACCGGATTTCATCAAGATAAACATTTTGACCAAATTTCATCAAGATTGGATGCAAACTGTGACCTCTACTGTCTACACAAACAAATTGTTGACGGACGGACGCACGGACAAACGCAGGCACGCACAACGGACGCCGGACATCACACGATCACATAAGCTCACCGTGTCACTTCATGACAGGTGACCTAAAAATATGTGTCGGAGATAAACATGAACAGTTGTGGTTAAAATCCCATAGAAACAAGGGCTGTTTGTAAAACATGCATGCCCCCCTATATGGGCTATAAGTTGTAGTAGCAGCCATTGTGTGAATACGTTTTTTGTCACTGTGAATGGTGGTGGTGGTGGTGGTGGTGTAGTAGTAGTAGTAGTAGTAGTAGTAGTAGTAGTAGTAGTGGTAGTAGTAGTAGTAGTAGTAGTAGTAGTAGTAGTAAAAGTAGTTGTAGTAGTAGTAGTAGTAGTAGTAGTAGTAGTTGTAGTAGTAGTAGTAGAAGTAGTAGTAGTAGAAGTAGTAGTAGTAGTAGTGGTAGTAGTAGAAGTAGTAGTAGTAGTAGTAGTAGTAGTAGTAGTAGTGGTAGTAGTAGTAGTGGTAGTAGTAGTAGTAGTAGTAGTAGTGGTAAAAGTAGTAGTAGTAGTGGCAGTGGTAGTAGAAGTAGTAATAATAGACGTGGTGGTGGTGGTGGTGGTGGTGGTGGTGGTGGTGGTGGTGGTGGTGGTGGTGGTGGTGGTGGTGGTGGTGGTGGTGGTGGTGGTGGTAGTAGTAGTACTAGTAGTAGTAGTACTAGTAGTAGTAGTAGAAGTAGTAGTAGTAGTAGTAGTAGTAGTAGTAGTAGTAGTAGTAGTAGTAGTGGTAGTAGTAGTAGTAGAAGTAGTAGTAGTAGTAGTAGTAGAAGTAGAAGTAGTAGTAGTAGAAGTAGTAGTAGTAGTAGTAGTAGTAGTAGCAGTAGCAGTAGCAGAAGCAGTAGCAGCATTACAAGACCAATACTTAAGAATTATCAAATGGGAAAAGGTAACCTAGCACTGGCAGTAAATATGGGGCTCATTTACAGGTCAGATTTGGAATCTCTGCTGTAAAATGAGATTTTGAATGAATTAAAGGGAGGCAAATCTGTAAAAAAAAGAACATGCATAAACCGTAGTTGTTTCCCTTGTTTGACTATGCTAAATCCTTACAAGTTTGGAAAGAATTGGATGAAAAATGTGGACTTCATTGCATAAACACCATTTTCTCAATTCAAGGGGAGGTAATTCTGTACTTCATGGACCAATAATGCTCATTTTTTGTAGGGTTCGTGTCCTCATTGATATAAAGACACTGTGCAAATTTGGAAAGGATCGGACAAAAAATGTGGAAGATTTTTGAAAGTTTTCACAAAATAGGCAAAAACGAATAAACATGCAAAGTTCAACGAGCTCCTGCGGCCATGTTTTTTGACGAATCAAATTTCTTTGAACAACTTTTTCAGGAGAGCCCTTTAAGGTCATCCCTGTGAAATTTTTTGAAAATCTGATGAGCGGTTTCTGACAAGAAGATTTTTTAAGGTTTTTACCATATATGGTCATGGCGGCCATCTTGGTTATGCGACCAAATTTTTTTTAACAATTCTTTTGTCCCATGACCTAGGGATGCTCCACATGAAATTTAGTTGAAATTGGCTCAATGGTTTAGTAGTAGAAGATGTTTACAAATTGTTTACAGACAGACGGACGGACGGACGGACGGACGCCGGACGCTGAGTGATCACAATAGCTCACCTCGAGCTATCGCTCAGGTGAGCTAAAAATCAACCCATCACATGCCTTAAAACTAACCACAGGACTCCGCAGAGTGATCTGTGTCTGTAAAGAGAATGTTTGATTATTGTATCTTTTAAATTAAAACTTATCGAAAACAATTAAATATATACACTGTACCTAAAGCATGCAGCTATCGCCCCTAACTATATTTCACTCATTTTCACTCACACCGTTTCCATAATTTAGAACAAGTAAGTTGTAACTGATAATGTATGTGATGTTGGTTTAAGTGACTCTTGTGTTGATAGAGTGTTGTAATTGCAAAGGAAGAAAGAAGTAAAGATAAAAAATTCACCTTCAAAAAGTCTTCTTTGTTCTGCAGATTCCTTTCTGTGGTGATCCCACTTTTGGCGCCCCGTGCTTGGGCTGAGTTCACTGAGTTCTCTTGGCGTTAATCCTCAGGTTGCAGACACCACTGGCCTTTTTAATTCGGTTAGCCAGGAACCTTTATTTTTCTTTGACTAACAGCTTTGTTCCCAATAGTTAAAGTACACAGTATTTACAGTCTTTTTATAAACTATCCAAGATGTTGGCAAATTTTCAATGTCCAAAATTATAATTACCAGTGATACAGATTCTTTCAGCATACTAAATATGGGTTTCAGAATGCTGATAAGCCCTAAGCAGCATGTTTTATACACCTTCAGGCTAGAAAGACATTGGCCAATAGACTTATCCATAATTTAGTCATTACATAATTATCTCCCCTGAATTCTCTCCGCGTCCGCCATTACACTGCTGCTTTACAATCGGTAACATATATAAGAGAGCACCGATTATTCAACGGATGAATTTCTTTCTAAATTCTAAGGCCGTCATTTCATGGTCTTGGTTGTCTTGGAAAACTAACACATTGACACATTAAAAAAAGCATTTAATTAAATTAAATGCAATATTTTTCATTTGATTATTTGCATCAATCTTTAAATCGTGTATGCCTTTGCATTCCAGTGTTTAATTGCCCCTTTGTTCTGCATAATCCGATTATCTCGTTTTGATCAGATATTGTCCAGACTTAACTAACCACATGGTGTCATAAACCACACTGGGTGGCAGATGACAATCTGGTCATTAAACACAATATATGATGCCACCATGTCTCATCTTCCTGGTAGTATTAAGCAGTCATTTGGTAAGATAATTTACCTCCGACATACTTAACAGTTGAGTAAATAAGATATGTTACATATTTTACAAATTAAAAGTTATGTCCAATATAGAATATCAGAAATTGTACACCGTAAAGATTCTAGCCCGTTTAATTTATGAAAAAATAAAGTATTTAAAAAAAAATATAAAAATAAAACATTTAACGTATTTAGCGGGTATCGGTTAATTAAAACTACGTCATTCCGTATGAAGATTTGATGTTACGGCAATGCACGAACGATATCATAAAACAATAAATTACATTTGACACCAAACAGAGGTAAAAAATATTTAAAAATATATATATGTATATAAATATATGTGTGTTAAAATGTTAGATATTTGTCACTCATACTCACTAGTAACGAGTTTTCAATATACATGAGTACACAGTTCAATTTGCATCACATGAAGTTGTGTTTTTTCAGTTGTATGTTAATATTCCTCAATAGCGTCATTCTTTGTACAAAACACATCAAATTAAAATTACATGTAAATACTGTCATGTCCTTTGCTTTTAATATGGCTTTGTAGTATGTTTATTTTCAAAGCACTCCTTACACTTTCTAACACTCATTTATTTATCACACTAGCGTCCTCATGCCATTGATAATTATATTTTTATAATTAGATGTATTACTATTGTAATTTATTGAAGCTTTTCTGCAAAAAAATATTACGGCTTATGCATAGAGCTCTTTATTGTGTCAAATTGTCGGCCTTTCAGTCTTAAGATAATCTTTAATTTGATGTTTATGCCGCGTTTTTAAAGTTGCAAATAAATGTATTAATAAATTCGTTTGGCGCTAAATAATATATTTTTGAAATATTATTTAGGTGTTTTTTTATCGGAGTTTTTTTGTGTGGATTAATTGACTAAACATTTGGTGTCGTTATCCATATGTTTTGCGTTACTTCAAAGACCTATTAAATACAATTTTTAGTATTTTTAGCTTTATAGCTGTTAAATGATTCAAAGATGAAAAAATATATATATCACATAGATCGCATTCTCTTCATCTTCCGAATAATCACATAAAAGGTCGTCAAGATCAATTTCACTCTCTCATGATAAAAAGCTCGTTTTTTAACGTGACAAAATTCCATCTAAAAAAATAAATATAAATCCAAACCACAATTTTTTATCTCTGATATCAGTTAGAACAAGAAAAATAATGGAAGGCGTATCAATAATATCAAACTTAATATAATATGTAATGATTTTGGAATGTAGAATTTTACCAAATGAGATCAATTACAAACAATTAGCGGTAATTAATTGCGCGAGAATCTTTTATAAGTATTAATTAAAATATAATCTGCTTGATGTTGCGGCTATTAAAATCAACACAACAATACATGCGTGAACTGTTTGTGAAACGTTAAAAGTAACAAGTCTAATCAAAGACATAGTATGAGCGACTGAACCAGCAAATTTTCGCCGATGATTACCACTTGATTACAGATAAACAAAAACAAATACACGAAAGCATTTTAAACATTTTATTTGTAACAATCAATCTCAACTTCAAACAATCATTTAAACAACAAAATGTGATAATCGCCTCAAATTAATTCATTAAGTAATTTATTTATCCGACAACGGTGAAGCGGGTATTCTCTACGTCTTTGGCTTTTGGAATCGCAGACTCGCACAAGTTAGCAGCAGTGTAATGGCGGACAGTTACGTGACTGACAATATGGTGGCGGTCAATTTATCGATTATGGAACGGTCTATAGTCAACATCAAATAATATCCTTCAATACATCTTTTCTGGGCTTATCTCAATTTTAATTGGCTGTTGCCTAATCTAAGAGGAGTGTTGAGATTGTGATTGACAGATAAGGATCTAAGACAAGGCATTTCAGCCCCTCCCTCTGTGATTCCTCAGCTTAGACAAAGGAAACATGACAATTAACTCCAATTCATGTATAAAAAAAAGAGTCAAAATAAAAAACAACAATTAGCACATCAATGTTCCTCTAACAAAATGCTTCATTTTGAGTACAAACATGACATATATTGGTTATCAGATGACAGACTTGTGTTATTTATTAGTTACTGGCAGTTGAGACATTAACATCCCCAAAACACCACTCATAAAGAAATAAATTACAGTCTGTTCACAAAAGAAGTATAAACACATTTAAATGCAAAATAATGACACCCTATAGTGAAAAAGATGCATGAATCAACATTATCAACATTATGTCTCCTTTATGGATGGTCATTATAAACTGCACTACATATGTACAGGTAAACCAGTGCATTCTCCTGAAGTCAAAGTTGCCATGGAAACAGTTTCATTGCACATTTCAATCAATACACCAAAACACAGTAGGTTAACTTGGCTTATCAGTAAAGATCAAAGATAAGGCTCCACAGTGCATTAGTATATGTACAGTTATTGTGACATACAAACAATAGGTTTATTAAATTGGATGCAATCTACTGTCTTTATGTACACCAAATTTATGAAGGATGTCCCAGGTTTATCACACATATTTATTTGCATGGTTGTATTAGTATTCTTAACCATATTTTGACTATTGTATGAATGGTGAAAATTTTAAGTACAAAAAAAAATGGGAAAAAAAATTGAGTACACAAAAATATGCCAAACAAAATTTGGGTACAAAAAATTGGGTAAGAAAAAAAAGCGAAAAAAAAATATGGTAGGAAAAAAAATTGGGGTATGAAAAACTATTCAGGTACGAAAAAAAATTGGTACAAAAAATTTTGGACTGGTACATCTTACTGCACTTCAATGTGATTGAGAAAACCAAGTGGAATGATCCATACTGCTACATGTTATTGCAATCTATTACGAATGACAATCCCAAATGTGCCCTGTAGAAAAGAAAAACAAAGTGAAAAGAAAATATAATTACCTTTAAATCAGCTACCATTAATAGTTAAAAAAATCCGCGTGATTGCTAACAGAGGGTGCCTCGGTACGACATAAGAATCTACCAGAGTAGAAAAACACTGATAAATTTTCTCAATCTTGCACTGACAGAAAAAACTATTGGGCGTTTGTTTGTAACTGCACTATGTCTGTAAAGCTGCCAAAAAGAATTTTGTTATGCGTTATTTAACAGATACCCAACAATTACATTTAATTCAAGATTATCTGTGATTTTATATTTACGTTATTATAAATATTATATTCTTTAAGTACGAAACAAACGCCGATGGACAGGATTTAGAACAACGTAACTACGTAGTAACTTCCCTTTATACTGTTATGCCATTTAACAACGCAATTCAAAACACATATAATATACATGCATGCCTAAATTTTCATGATCCTAGGCGTATGCGTTGTTCAGTTATCATCCAAAAACCATTTTACTATTTCGGGTCAACGTGACCTTGACCTTTGACCTAGTGACCTGAAAATCAATAGGGGTCATCTGCCAGTCATGATCAATGTGCCTATGAAGTTTCATGATCCTAGGCATAAGCGTTCTTGAGTTATCATTCGTAAACCATTTTACTATTTCGGGTCACCGTGACCTTGACCTTGTGACCTGTAAATCAATAGGGGTCATGTACGAATCATGATCAATGTACCTATGAATTTTCATAATCCTAGGCATAAGCGTTCTTGAGTTATCATCCGGAAACCATTTTACTATTTCAGGTCACCGTGACCTTGACCTTTGACCTAGTGACCTCAAAATCAATAGTGATCCTCTGCGAGTCATGATCAATGTACCTATGAAGTTTCATGATCCTAGGCATAAGCGTTTTTGAATTATCATCTGGAAACCATTATACTATTTCAGGTCACTGTGACCTTGACCTTTGACCCAGTGACCTATTTTTTTTGGACCCAGTGACCTCAAAATCTAAAGGGATCATCTGCCAGTCATGATCAATCTACCTATGAAGTTTCATGATCCCAGGCCTAAGCGTTCTTGAGTTATCATAAAGTGTGAATGAAATTAGCTATTTTGACCCATGTATTTGACCTGTACGACCTTGAAGGATGACCTTGACCTTGACCATTCACCACTCAAAACGTGCAGATCCATGAGATAGACATGCATGCCAAATATCAAGTTGGTATAATGAATAGTGCAAAAATGTGAATGCCGGAAACCATTATACTATTTCAGGTCACTGTGACCTTGACCTTTGACCCAGTGACCTAATTTTTTTGACACAGTGACCTCAAAATCTATAGGGGTCATCTGCCAGTCAGGATCAATCTACCTATAAAGTTTCATGATCCTAGGCCAAAGCGTTCTTGAGTTATCATAAAGTGTGAATGAAATTAGCTATTTTGACCCATGTATTTGACCTGTGCGACCTTGAAGGATGACCTTGACCTTGACCATTCAACACTCAAAACGTGCAGATCCATGAGATAGACATGCATGCCAAATATCAAGTTGGTATAATGAATAGTGCAAAAATGTGAATGAAATGAGCGATTTTGACCCATGTATTTGACCTGTGCGACCTTGAAGGATGACCTTGACCTTGACCATTCACCACTCAAAACGTGCAGATCTATGAGATAGACATGCATGCCAAATATCAAGTAGCTATGCGCAATATGGCAAAAGTTATAGCAAATGTTAATGTTGGCGCAAACAGACAGACAGACCAACAGACAGACAGGGCAAAAACAATATGTCCCCCAGTATATACTGGTGGACATAAAAAGCTAGCTGACTATGGAATCACTGGATACTGTTTCCACTACCTCAGAGCTTTTCTTGAGGGCCGTAAAATCCAGGTCAGGATCGATGGGGAGTTATCAGAGGTAGCCATAACTGACCGTGAAACCCCCCAGGGGTCTGTAATATCCCCGACTCTGTTCTCCCTCATCGAAAACGGTCTACCTGATGCCGTAAAAGACTCTCCCAGTTTGCCGATGACTCAGGCACTTGGTTAAAGGGCTCTAACATGTTACGCCTGCAAAAGAGGGCTCAAGCAGGCTTAGACTCCATATGGAAATGGGCAATTGAATGGGGATTCAAAATTTCTCCAACCAAAACAGTAGGAGTACTATTTGGCGACCAATTTCAGCACTCTTTGGACTTAAATTTAGGCAGCACCAAAATTATCTTTGAAAAAGTGGTGAAATTTCTAGGTATGTACCTAGATAAACAGTTAACTTTTACTCACCACTTCAAATATTTGGCAGAAAGGTGCGAAAGGGACCTAAATTTAATGAGAATGTTAACTCTCTACAAGTCCCTTATACATCCAAAGCTAGATTATGGAGCCCAGATCTATGCATGTGCAAAGCCAAACGCCCTAAAAATGGTTGATGCCATTCAACACAAGGCCCTAAGGATAGCTCTGAAAGCCCTAAACTGTACACCGGGTGCACTGCTTGAGGAGGAGGCCAGTGTGCTGCCTCTTGACTTGCATAGAAAACAACAGTCCCTTAACTTCTGGGCCAGGGCTAAGTCTCGGCATGGTTCTAACCCTGTTAACAAACTTGTCGGGAATGGCACCTTCATCAAGGGGAAAATACTTAAGCGTAAGCATGTCGCCCTACCTTTTGGTGCAAGAATTAGGACCCTGGTTGACGATGCCGGCCTCGACAAGGTACCTGTAGCAGACCTGAGGCCCTCCAAGACCCCCCCCCCCGCCTGGAAGCTTGGACCCATTGATGTTGACCTATCACTCTCTAATAAAATAACGAAAACTGACTTGCCACAACTCATCAAGTCAGAAGCTCTCTCTCTCATAGATAATATGCATGCTGAGCATCTAAAAATCTACACTGACGGCTCCAAATGCACTAACTCTGGTTTGGTAGCCAACTCTTTTGTAATCCCTTCAAAAAACATTAGTAAAACAGGCTCAGCAACAATCTCTCTATTTTTACAGCAGAACTTTTGGCAATCAAATACTCTCTGTACTGGATATTGGTCAATAAACCTACAAAACTGCTATTTTATCAGACTCAATGTCATCTCTTGAGTCTACAAAAAACAGAAATAGCAGATCTAGGTCTGATATTTTAGCTAGCATTTTGGAACTTCATCAACAGTGCCTAGATAAATCTTTAAAGGTCACATTAGTATGTTGTCCAGCACATGTCAACATCATTGGGAATGAGCAGGCCGACAGGGGAGCCAAGGAGGGCCTCTTGAGGGGGGCCGTAGATGCTGGGGAACCCCTGGCACCTACTGAGATCTACTCCCTGACAAAGAAATTTGTAATGGGTGAGTGGAATCTCCGGACCGACAATTTGTCTTCCCGTCAACGTACTTTTACCAGACCCGCGAAAACCCTCAGGCCGCCTGACAGATACTCAGCAAGCATTGTGCTTGACAGAGCCATCACGCGCCTGAGGATGGGAACCACCCTATTACCCGGTGGCGCGGGAAAGTATGTCCTCGGTATAGACCCCGCATGTCCTAGGTGCCAGGAACCCCTCACTGCGCCCCACATGCTGCTGCACTGTCCTAACCATAAGGCGCAAAGGGACCACCTCGAAGCTGCATCGCACTCCCATGGACTAGTTTTTAACCTTTCCAACGTGCTAGACCCCAAGGGAGCAGCTAGGGGCCCAGTCTTCTCTGCCCTCGCCAAATACCTTCTGGATTGTCAGATAACTGACAAAATCTAGGGGGAGGGAGAGCAGCCAACACCCACCCAATTATCCAGTCTTGTGACTTGTTTTCTTTTAAACTGTGTACCGGTAATCTTTGCACAAACTGACGCAATCTAGTAATTGTGTTGGATTTGTGTCTCTCTTACACAACTTTTATTTTAGCTTTTAATGGGTTTATTGTTCTACCCCGCTCTTTCTAAATCAGGCCAATGGTATTGACCTGGTCCTCTTTATTTTAATACATTTTTTATGAAAGTATGACATTAGTCCACCATTTACATTTCTCAGTATCTTAATATACTCATATTTTATGGCAGTTTTTAATTAAAAGAAAGGACGGGGCTGACCAGTAACCTGGGTATGTTGGCTGCATTGCACCCCTCCCTTACCCTCTGACACCCCCCTTCTCCTTCAAATTCGAAGAGCCATGTCAGACAGGAGTGCACGGTGCAGGGTCATTTACACCTTGCAATACCATTTTAGCCTTTATGTGTATTTTCAACTTTTGGGATAACTGTCACTTCCCCTATAAACAGTATATTAGCATTCATAGCAAATATAGTACTGCTGTACAATTTGCATCCTAATTTTGAGAAACTTGCTAATTTTGAATAGTTAGTAAATAAGGTGTTCTTGTACCTTTTCTTTTAACTTGCATCATCCCCTATATATTAATTTTTATAGTATGGATGCTAGCTCTTTGTGGGTTATTTCCTGCATTGTTGTATGAGTTGGTCCTTACCAATCCCACATATTACTAGAATATTTCAGTATATTAAACATTAGAGTGCATTATCTCTTTCTTTTTATTTATTTATCACCATGTGTAGTTCTTTTAGTTCCATTTACCGTGCACTCCCTCTGGAATAGGGGACAAAACCATCAATACCTCTCCATACAAAATTATCTCCCCTACACAAACCTAAGTTGATTTGCCCCTGCTGGAAACCGCCCACCCCACCACACCTACCTACACTTCCAAACTCCTTATTTTAACCCCCCAGGGTGGCAACTTGTTTTTTACCTATCAATAAGTGCATATAATATTGTACATTCTGTACATAATCTGCCCATATGTATAATCATTGTTTGTTTTGTCTAATTTTTAACTGTAAAGTACATTGTTTTACCTTTGTTTTTTATGTGGCCCTAAATAGGTAACCGTTTGGCGACACGCAAGTTATTACCTGTAAACATATAAATATTCTCATTAAATTTCTTTTAAATATTGTCTTAACGCCACTCTGGGGGGACTTCTCTTCTCCATAGCCCAATCCTCTTTAAGTTCCATACAGACAGGGTCATACGTTGAAGCATTACGGCTATATTCCCTGTCTGCAAGTGTTTAACATTGAGCCACATACATACATTTATACACATTATAATTTTTAATAACTCTAAATACTCAATTGCAACATTAATATAGATTTGAGAGTTATACTCCATATGTGTTATTATATATTATCTTTTTTCTTTTCTTTTTTTCATATAATTGCATGTATACATGCAAATTCATTTGCACGTGTTTTAAATGTTAAAATCCAAATATGATTATTTTTAGTATGATGCCTATAGAAAAGTAAAGGAATACACAGATGTGTAATATGTTTGAAAAACAAAATAATAATATTTAAGGATTTTCCAGATCACAAAGTGGTTTAACATTGCCACTATGTATTTACATACATAGTAAAGTTACTATGTATTTACATACATAGTAAAGTACCAGAATTAGGTGTATATTTAAGGTTTAAACGAAATGTCATACAAGATCTAATCGATGGGAAAATATGCTTATCTACGAACATTAATTAGTAGGAATGTTAGAGCCTGATTTAATAGCTCTCAAAAGTAAATGCCCCCTATTGCACTTTGAAGTCACACAGCTGCTATATCCTAATTGAAAACATCATGACAAATTTATGGTCCATCAATATTTGACAAAGTTAATTATGTTCCATCGATATTTGACAAAGTGAATTCGCCAAACATCAATGGAATGGAAGGAAACTCACACTACAACTGTAGGTCATGTATGTTGACTAACGAGCCAAGGTTCAGATCAATACCTCAAAGTGTTGCACAAAAACAGACGGACGGACAGACAGATGGACTGACCGACCAACAAACAAACCGACAGACAGACGGACAGATGGACATATAGACAGACAGACAGACTGCTATATGCCACCCGCCGGACCATAAAAATGCTTTGTTAGAAACTCCATAAATCATTATTTCAACCAACTTTCTTGAAAGTCAAGTAGTTGTTTCTTTTTTTACCTAAGTTCCATCATCAATCTTTTCAGTAACTTAGTCTTTTTCCTGGTCCTCTGTCATTAGTTTTTTAGGTTAAGGCCGCAACAATTGGTCATGATGAAACACACAACGTTAACAGTACATGTAGATATAGGACATGAGCTCCACATTAACCCATTACCACTTAGATACGTATTTTTGGGCATTTGTAGTCCCTTAGAAAGATATATTTAATTAAAGACCTTTCTTACTAGATTCAATTTTTTAAGGCTTCATCCACAAACCTTAGGTACTGATGACCAGCAAACAGCATAAAACCTGAACAGACTGCGAGTTACTCGCAGGCTGTTCTGGTTTAATGCTGTTTGCACATAGCCATTTTCATTTTTACTTCTGTCAGTTGGAAAGGGTTAAATGCATGTCTACTCGTGCAATTTACTTATTTAACATACAAATTTACTATAAATTACGTTTACATTCCTGGATATAAAGCAATCAGTTGAGTTATAATATACTGTATGATTTATGTGAGCCTAGCTCTGTGAAAAGAGGGTTTAATGCATGTGCGTTAAGTGTTGTCCCAGATTAGCCTGTGCAGTCTGCAAAGGTTAATCAGGGACAACACTTTCCGCCTAAACAAGATTTTTGCTAAGAAGACTTTCTTTAAATGAAAATATCATAAAAGCCGAAAGTGTCGCCCTGATTATCTGTGGGAACTGCACAGGTTAATCTGGAAGGACACTTTAATCACATGCATTAAACCCTTTTTTTACAGATCACGGCCCATTTATATAGTACTAAAGCATTTGTTTTATTATTAATACTTACCTGACTATTATTTAAAGCCTTTCTATCCTTGTTACCAGTCTATTTTGATCTACATTAAGGTTCATGTAGAGGCTTCAATATGAAAAATGTGGGACCCCTAGCATTGAACTCAAATTTGACTAAAGGAATAATGCCACATTGAAAATGTATACATATATGCTTTATAGGATGTTTTTCCTTCAAACTGCTACCAATTTTGTACATCAACGTATCATAACATCCACAAAATCAATCAAAATACAAAGCGATTCTAACAATAAAATATACATTATTTTCAAAAATCTGAATCATGTTTATTCCACGTATTTCTGCTGAAAACTATATAACTAGTGATTAATATCGACATTGACGAGGGCAAGTTACGCTTAAATAGTACAAAAAGTTAACATATCTAGAAATATCAAAACTCTAACACATGTCATTTCATCACCATGGGGGCAGCCATTTTTAAATTAATAAAATAGAAAGAAACATGCTAAAAACTCACTCATCGCCTAACTGACATTCCAAACGGTTGACGATGACTAATGCATTGGATTGTACTCTTTCCGTTGATGTTTGCAAACTGCACGATCAGACCTCATAAACACTCAAAAGAATAACTATGTAAGAAGTATTTCACCAATGTTTACAATCGTTGTCGAATCACATTACTTATATTATTGCGCATAAAATAGTACGCTTACAGACTGACAGAAAGATCGATACGTAACTCCGTTCAATTCATCACGGTATACTCTTATAATGATAATATATAATAATACATCGCTTTAACAATCTAAAAGTAGAAATAATTTTTTTAAACGGAGTTTTTAATAACGAAAGTGAAAACAACGGAAGTTGGATGGATATTCTGTGAGATGCACTTCGGCTCCAGAAAAACAATACAAATAAACTAAAAAAGACGTGTGGGGGACAATTTTCAGCTGGAAAATATTTGAAAAAGGGTAAGTGATGATATCTCTACGTGGTCATTTCTGTTATTTAGTGCGATCTCTTGCTGATTAATGTTAATAGTTGTTTTACTAGTTGCCACCCAACTGTCAAAATAAGATATGTGTTTTCTCAGGTATGTGTATACACATACCCTGTTTTCTCACCACTGCACGTGGTTTCGACCGATTTGTTTTGCACGTTTTTCTACGGAGCACAGCGATGGCCACGCTTTCAAAATGGGTAGAAGGAATCGAAATATAAAATCAATCGGTTTGCCAATTTCTTTATATTCCTTTACTTTTTATATGTCGTCTGCAATCTATTTCAATTTGAGATGGTTTAAAATTTGCAATTTTGTTGAGAGGTAAATAACAAAATTGTTAAGCCTTTGAAATAGAATTGTGACACTTATTACCCACCATACCTGGATTTTTAAAAAGTAGTTACGTTTTAGCTATTTTTAGAACTTTGTTTAGGAAATTTATCCAAAAAAGGCAGTTGAATACAAACTCATTTGTTGTTTTATGACAATAATTTTCTGTGAAATGTTGCTAACTTGACCTTGTATATGTATAAAGCTTTGTATTTATTCAACTTAAGGTAGTGCATATCCTTCCTAACTTTAGATTGAGATTTTGTAAATTAGTGTAAAAATGTATAGGTTTTAAACCAAACTATGAATAAAGCACACACATATTGAAAGTCAAAAATATGTTTATGTTATTCTATCCGTCTTAAGCTTTAAAATGATATATAGTTTGACCATATTGTACCACATTGAATGAAGAAAAACCAAAGCGAAGTTTTAATGAATTTTATCCCCCCCATGAACCTTAAACAAGACTATTGCCAAGCAATAAAAGTCCCCTACCGGTGAAATTCCATCATTTTCAGCAATATTTCTAGTCTATTTGTTGCCATAGCAACCAGAATTTTTGACGTAGGAACAAAATGAAATGACTTGCAGTCTGCACAGGCTAATCAGGGACGACACTTTCCGCTTTTATGGTATTTTTAGTTTCAAGAAAGTCCCTCCTTACTGAAAATCAAGTTTAGGCAGAAAGTGTCGTCCCTGATTAGCCTGTGCGAATTGCACAGGCTAATCTGGGATGACACTTTTTTGACATGGATTAAGCCCATTTTTGTCAGAACACGGCTCAATAATTGGCCATCTGCTGCTCATGGATTTCATGATGTTTACAGGTCATCACTTGACGGCCCATACATTTATTACATTTGGTGTTAAGAATAAGGTGTAAAAATGTTATCATGTGTTTTAATGTCTAAGCTTAAGACAGGGCCTATATGCTACTTATAATGCATGAAATTCTCATGGGATCTATTGTTTAAAACAGTATAAAAGCCACTGTGTAGGCTGAAAACTCTCTATCTCTCACATGCTTTGGCTCAGGAACAACAAAGGTAAATATTACCTTCATTAACGAGTAAAACCTGTTTCTTTTCTCCTTCTAATTTACCAGTTAGTTTTTATTGTCAAATATCTATTTAAATAAAGGTCAATTGATTAAATAACATGTCATGGTAAATGATTGATTCTGTTATATTAAATCCCGCGATTAACCAGGAAATAAAATAAGGCTAGTGCTGTTACAGACCATAGCCCTTAGGATCAGGCCTTTTTCTGTCTATTTTGGGAAAAGGTACCTAGCAAAATTGGGATTTTTTTGAGTCGCGATATCTTTCAAATTGGGAAGAATTTTCATCGACAAAAGAATTATAAGGGAAATCATTTTTCTTAATTTTTCTTATTAAATCTAATGTTTTCATGCATAGGTATTGCCCTAAAATGCTAAGAAAAGTTTGTTATTTTTTTTAATCCATTCAACAGTCATTGTCCACTGCTAGCATTAAAGTATGTGTATGATAAAAATACAGACTATGTCAATGTTATGCTTGAAGTTCAAATTAAATACATAGCTCGATGTGTCATTTAGGATGTTTTTTAATGAATATTAACAGTCAAAGGACCTGCGTTCAACACATTATTATTCAAAATTCAAGTTGCCAAATGTCTAAATGCAACCATTTTTTGAAACACAGTAACGTTGAAAGTGAACCAGTCCACATTTCTCTACCTCAGACCTGTAGTGATTTAAAGTCACTTCCAACAGCCTTGCTCTGTTGGGCTAGCTCTTTGGAGGAGCGGTTAAAGTGTCTGACTACCACTGTGGAGGTCATGGGTTCAATACACCGCTTGAGCTCCGTATTTTCACAATAGACCATCGATATTGATTCTCAACCAATTTATTATAATTACTACAAAATACACATGATTATCACTTGTTGTATACTGGGTACATTACATGATAATTCTGAATAATTCAGCACTTCAATATTTGAAAGCAAATTCTGACCGAAAATGGCCAAAAATGTGTCTTATGAATTGCATAAACACAACCGACGGCCATTTGCTTAAAGTGTCAAGGTCTCGACAATTGCAATACAGAACACTCGATACGATGACGTTTTACAGGGTATTTAAATTGGCACGCTAAAACACAGCACACGGTTATTTAAAACACAGTACCAACCGGGAAACACATTTTTTTCTTATGGCATTTCGGTCGGAAATTGAGAATTTTTTTTGAGAATTGGGAAAAGATATGCATATTTGGCATTGGGAATGGGTCCGACTATTGGCAGAAAAAGGCGGAAGGATTTAACGCTTTACCTCTTAGACACATATTTTGACACATCTGTTGTCCCGTAGAAACATAAATTTAATTAAAAACCTTTCTTACTAAATTCAAGATTTAAAGGCTTCATTTCCAACTCCTAGATACTGATGAGCAGCAAACAGCATAAAATCTGAACAGACTGCGAGTTATCCACAGGCTGTTCTGGTTTTATCCTGGTTGCAGAATCCATTTTCACTTCGCTCCTTGAGCGAAATTATTTATTCTGCTATTTTTGATGATGCAGACTTAAATGGATAGCCATTAACCAACTTTTAAAGGCCCGATTGAGGAAAAATAATTCCACAAAATCACAAATGTAAAGCTACACGTTTTAAAGGGTTGACTGATCAAGAAGCAAACAGATTTTTATACAAGAGCACCGCAAAACGGGTGCCACGTTCGGCTGCCGGTGCAGTTTTGAATAAATGAAAGCTTGTCAAAATTATTATTTTATTCTTTTTAGAGGTCACAGTGACCTTGACCTTTGACCTAGTGACCCATAAATGGGTGTGGAATTCATTAAGGTGCAGCTACATATGAAGTTTCAAAATTGTAGGTTGAAGCACTTTGATTTTAGAGCCAATGTTCAAAACCTTGACAAAATGTTAAGGTTTTAGCACGACGCGGACGATGAGCTGGCTATGACAATACCTCTGGTTTTCTCCGAAAACAGCCGAGCTTACAATCACTTATTACACTC
The DNA here is from genome assembly GCF_020536995.1 of Dreissena polymorpha. Taxonomy (NCBI): domain Eukaryota; kingdom Metazoa; phylum Mollusca; class Bivalvia; order Myida; family Dreissenidae; genus Dreissena; species Dreissena polymorpha. The sequence goes on from NC_068368.1 coordinate 73,733,308, forward strand.
ATATGCTCCTAGTGGAAGTGTTATAAGTATTGATTCACGGGCCCATGGGAAACAGTCTCAATCCAAAAGTAGATGTTGGCTTTACCAAGACTTTGGACCATCTGAATGAGACTTTGTCCAAATGTCAAGGTCAAAATGAGCTCAGGTGATGTGGTTGCTTTAGGAATATTCAATGATAACATTTATACAAGTACCAAAGCTTTGCAGCAGTGTTAGACAAAAATGTCATTTTGGAATAACCAATTATTTTGAACTACTACAAAGTCCAAAAGTAGGTCAATGACAAAGGCAAAATTAGGTCAGGTGATGTGGGTTAAGTGTTCAGAGACATGTTCGTTTTAATGGATTTTTTTTTCTTATTTTTGATTCGCTTATGAAACCATGCACACTAATTTTATCACATATAATTTGACACATAAGACAATTATAATAGGTCAACCCAATCCTTGACAGGCAGATATGTAATGGAAATTTTCCAAGTTTGGGGACTGTAAGGGGACCCATTCCCATTACATGAAGGCCGATTTGCATATGTTACAGGAAACTACCTTCAAAAGATGGGTCGGCCACTGACGTCCGTGCACATGGGTTGTTCGTAAGGCATTGAAAGGTTTAGCGAAAAAAATGAGTATCATATGGTGGCTGTCCAGTGGGAGGCTGCCTGCACCGCCCCTCAGAATGTGGTAGATAGTTTAGCCACTATGGAAACTTACAAACACGGGCCTTCGTCTGCGCTTTCCGTAACAGGTATTGGCTTATGAAAATGGAAATACCTCATACAACGAAGTTCAACTATCTCCAGAAGCTGATGAAACGTCAGGGTGTAAACATAATAAATAACCACCACCAGGCGAGAACAACAAGGTGACATCGCAACGGTTTATTAAAGAGATGTGACAATCTGGAAAAAAGAGAAGGCATCAATGTATTTCATGGTATGTATAGTGCAGACACTCATTATGCCTGTATCTTGCACCTTGCTTACATGCATTTTTTTTCATTCAAATTAAACTTGCTGCCAACATTTCAAGAACTTGTCAACGACTTCAACATTGCTTCCCCTTCCCACAAGAAAAAATGCCCTTCTGAAAAAAGTGAAGGCATAAATGTATTTCACAGTTCTCATCAACGAGATGACAGAAATTGCTGCTGTGTCAGAAACGATCGTTTACATCAGGTTCCTAAGAGACAGAATGAGCAGAACGATTTTCCTCACTGTTCTTCCTTTGAAAGACGGCAAGGCGGACCCCATCTTCAATACCCTGGTGTCATTGATAGAGAACAGTGGTTTGGACATTCAGAAGATGTGCCACTTCGGTAGCGATTGTGATAGTGTCCTGGTAGGCTGTGAGGATTGTGTTGCTGCACGCCTGCGTAACAGAGTGCCACATCTTGTCAACAACCAATGTGTTGCGCACAAATTAGCACTAGCTGTCTGCCAAGCTTCAAACCATACCTTTTGAAGTTCAAGGACATTCTAGGACCTTCATTGTTTCTGCTCTGAAAGTCTGGTCTGAATGAGTGGATTACGTGATCTGCAAGTCATCATGGAAGATCCGGCCATCAAGCTTAAGGAAGCAAAAGATGTAAGAAGGCTATCCCATGACCAAGCTACTGAGTAATATATACAAATTTGTGTGCCCCCCTTTCAAAGCAATTCCTCAACAAGCTACTGCAACTGATTAATTTTTCCAGACAGCAAATGTCCATAGAATCAAGGCTGTCCAATGCGAGGGAACTGCCAACTATAGAAGGTCATCACGGTGCTGATGGTATGTTCAGTCTTTGCCAGTCTTAAGTGGTTTGAAATCAAAGCCATTTACAATGTGCACATGCAGAGCCATATTTGTGAGAACATTGATAAGGGAAAGACTAGTTTTATTGTACTTAAATTGTAAGATTCAACAGCAAGCCAATTATTACCAGTATCATTTGTTTTACAATACATGATGATCAATCCAGAACTAAGAAAGAATTATACAGACATAAGCAAGATGTAGTTTTGAGGTGTAACCATGAGAGCCAAATGTGCTTGTCTAGCATTCCTAGGAATTAATTTGTTCAAAGCAGGTGGTGTTAACACAGTTTTAAATCAGACTTAAGAAAACTGCTCAAACACCTGGAGGCCACGATTTGAAACAAACTGCAAGCATTTTCTAACTCAGGACAAGATATCATACCAACATTTGTATTTAATGTTCTGGACAAGGTTCATGTTTAGTGGGTAAAAGATGTGACATCTCAAGAAGATGAAACCCTGCATGCTTGCAGATTCATACCAGTTGGCAAGTAAAGCATCACTTATGCGTCTTAGCCAATAACAAACATCAATGAAAGACAGAATGATGCACTTATTAATGGCAGTGTTAATCCCTGAATTAATTCTCTTGACCATACCAAAGAGCCCCATGTTAAAATATATGTATATATAGAAACACAACATGACAAGATCAAGCCACCCATTTATTTTCATTCTATAAAGTCCCTCAAACAAACAGCAGTATTAACATGTGCATGCTTTCAAAGTGGATGGTGTTAAGTTTTACACTTAAAGAATGAAGAATACAACAAAGTCCATATGCAGTTCAATTGAAAATCAGAACTTGGTTATTCTTATAATATTTAACATGAATGAAACAAGAGATGTTTTTATCAGAAACACAATGCCCCCTAATGCGCCACATTATGATTATTTTGTTTGACCTTTGACCTTGAAGGATGAGCTTGACCTTTCACAACTCAAATGTGCAGCTCCATGAGATACACATGCATGCCAAATATCAAGTTGCTACGTTCAATATTGCAAAAGTTATGAAGAAGGGTAAAGTTTTGGTTAAAGTTTTGGGACACACACATTGGCACATACAACGACAGACAGGCCAAAAACAATATACCCCCAATCTTCGATCCTGGGGCATAAAAAGTCAGGCTCAAATGTCAATAGCCCGTTTGGGGGTTAAATAATATGGCTTGAACTTAAATAAAAAACTAATATTAACTAGAACTTTAACAGTCATGCCATAAAAACACTCTTGTCAGAGTTACCAGGCAGTTCAATTTTAAGAACTGGATTCCATACAATTAAAGCCTCATTTCTAAAATAAGGGAGCAAGATATAGTTCTTGTGCACAGCACACCCTAAAAAGATCTACCTGCAGTCAAAGTTTTCCAGTTTATACCTATAATTAATTAAATATATGCTCCCAACAAAATTACAGAACAACAAGAAATGTATTTGTCAGAAACACTATTTCCCCTTCTGCCCCGCTTTGACTTTATTTTTTTTACCTTTGACCTTGAAGGATGACCATGACCTTCCACCACTCAAAATGTGCAGCTCCATGAGATACACATGCATGCCAAATATGAAGTTGCTATCTTCAATATTGCAAAAGTTATGGCAAATGTTAAAGTTTGACCAAACCAACAGACAGACAGACAGACAGACAGACTAACAGACAGGGCAAAAACAATATGTCCCCCACTATAGTGGTGGGGGACATACAAATTAGCAAAGGGCAATAACACTCAAATAGGGGAACAATAGTTGTGGTTCTGTAATCAGCAATATCCCTCAATGTTATCTAAATACCAATAACAATAACAATAAATACGATGTCCAGAGAACATCAATAAAAAAACCTGAAACCAGTGCAAACCCTTCTTTAACAGCTTCCTTGTGCATATGGCATAACTATAAAGTCAAAACCTAATGTCACAACGGAGGTGCCTGCCATCTGTATTAGCAAGTTTAGAATGGGAGGTATGATTTTAAAGAAAATTAAGTTTAGGGATGGGGCCTATTTAGGGCTCCTGCTAAAAAAGGTAAAAAGCACTGATTGGTATCTGAAAACTTTTGTTTAAATAGCAATTTGCATACCAGTATACAATAATTGTATTTTCAATTGAGAAAATGCTTTGTTTTTAACTAATTTTTGGTTGAAATATTTTTCTTAAGAATACTGTGAGTGTGTTGTGATTTGTTAGTGTTCAGTGGTGTATTGCTGATTTTCCATTACATTTTTCCAATAATCATTATTTCAATAAATCTGAGTCGGTTACGTGATGTTTTGTTCCTATGAATCCCAGTCCGGTCCTGCAAGTTGTTTAAGTTCACAGGACCAAATGTCCTGTGGACTAAAAGTACTTTTGGGAATGTCTACAGAGCTGTCAATGGTAAAGCAGACGCGGGACGCCATTTTCACAACAGTGAGACCGCTCGTTCGAGGGACAATTGCCCATCTTGGTACAATTGAAGAAATGCATGGTGAACGTTTTGCAACCGCAAATGACTGTGCCACCAAACTTCGTGACGGAAAGAATACAATAGCAGTTATAGCCATATTAGGATAAGTTCCCCTACCCCTGGCAACCATGTTTTTCACAAGACCGAAACTATTTTCAAACTGATGCAAGATATCATTTAAACAAAAATTATGATGTTTTCACCAAGTTTTATGAAGATTGGACATTAAATGTGACTTTCAAATGCCACATCTCTTAAGCTGTGACCGTTTCAGCATGTGCTTTGTCGTCACGTGATCATCGAACATCAGGTTTACGTGAGATTATCATGAGAACGCGGGAAGGTAAAAACACATGGCCTAAAAGATGCATGTAAACAGTGGTCTTGTTATAGTAAGTAAAACATATCCGCATTTATTTAGAAAGTCATTAATGGATAGATTGTAATAAAGTTTGACACATCCAAAGGTGGTGGTGGAGAATACCAACTACGCTGTCTGGCCCGTTGTCAGTGGAAGTTCCCGTCGCGGTTTCGATGTCTGCTGGTCACGTGACTGCCTCGCTTTGGTTGGGCCCTGAGCTTTGACCACGCCCTCTGTTCCGATGTCCGTGGAAGTGCCAGCATTGAGATCCTCTATGTTATCAACACCGACCGTACACAGGCCCACCATCAGATTCCAGCGTCAATCTGACGACACGGTGGCGGCGATCCTGACGGGGGTCCAGACCATGCTGGTCGCCTACAATAGACGATTCAATGCACAGACGACAATGATCCAAGACCTTCACAATGATGTGCGGGACCTACACCACCAACTGGATACCAATATTGCTGCAGTACAAGCCCTCTACTGCAGTACAAGCCCTCTACCGCCGTACAGCTTCGTCGGAACCGTTGCCTCCACAAGCGACAGTGGTAGGTCTGTCCACGCTAAGACAACCTGAGGAAGAGGTTTGAAGAATCCACCGGGACAGCCACAAAGTGGGCCACTTTGCATGCCTGCTTGCGAGGCAAGTGTTCCCCAAGCTCTTTGAGCCCGGAAATCTCCTCTATATGTACAACTGGCACGGTGATGGCCAGAAGAAGAAGTTGGCCCTGGACGAACCCTGGCGGGAAGCTGCGCGAAGTGCGGTAGTGTGCTATCACCCAGAAGTGCAGGGTGTCGAGTCGTTTTAGGATCGGGTCGTGTATAAGGTAAACGAGATGTTGGGAAGAAACGACAAGAGGCCGCTGGCAACCAGACAGCTCAACCTACCAAAAATCGACACGCCACTGTTGGATGGCTTCATTAGCTACATGAACAGTGCATTAACTAGTGGGTTGTGTGATGTGTGATACATGTAAATAGTGACTGTGTATATTCGTGTATATTCCTTCATTTATGTAAACATGTATATATAACGCTATCATTTTGTTGTCTTTCTTTTTGCCTTCATCTGAAGAAACATATTAATCGAAGTGTGTATGCATGTACATGTACATGAAAATAATGAGATTCTTGTATATATTGTTATTTTGTGTATTCATTTATCGTTCATTCATTTATATAAACATGTATATAAAACATCATTTTGTTTTCAATGATGGCTGATGTTAACCGAAATTCCTCTTCTACTGCAAATTCATTATCCTGTAACAAGAGACAACTACATGTTGGTGTAAGTAACAAATATATTATTTGGAGCATTATTGATTAAATATAATAATTGAATTTGCATCAACGCAATAAACCAAATTTCATACAATCTTCAAAAGACAATCACGCCTACATCAACAGTTAATTGCCTCGGGTATAAAACGTCAAACATCCCTCAATTCCCTATGTATTCGTTATGTGTCCATTGTATAGGTCATATTTACTTTGCAGTTGATAGACACCTGACTTTGCACACGGTCCGTCAGAATTTTCACATGTTACAATCAACTGTTTCATTGTATATATCTGACAGGTATTTTGACTTTAGTAACTGGTCTTTCTCACGCACACAGCTGAACATAGGAGGCACACAATTTGTTTTGTAACGGAGTGGCTGCAGCCGTTACCTCGCATGTAACTTGTATTTCAAAATAGTGTACGGACAATGGAAAGTGTTTGTGTCAGATGTTAATCAACAAAAATAAATCTCAAAACAGAAATTAACTTTGTGTAGCTTTCTTGTGTTTAAACGAACTATGTGACACTGGGCCAACATCCTCCATCCTGACTTGTCAATATTTAGGTCATATAAGGCAGAAATAAATCTTGAAGTCATGTATAAAAGTATAACCTGTATAAATATATCCATTAAACAAGAGCACCGCCTTGCGGGTGCAGACCGCTCATCTATTTTTCTTTTTAAAGGTGTAGGGACCTATTTCAATTTCAATCACAAAGGAGGGAGGGGTGGAGTGGAGAGGGGTGTATAGTGTGGGGGTGTGGTCATTTAACACATAATCTTCCAAAAATGAAAAAAAAAAAAAAAAAATTGGGGGGGGGTGGGTGGGTTCTTGGTTGGGATGGTTGGACGGTATTTCAAAAATAAAATAATAAAAATAAATATTTGTGTTTTTTAACCGTGTTTGAAAAAAACAAGAGATGTGTTTGTCAGAAACACAATGCCCCTATTGACCTTGACCTTGAAGGATGACCTTGACCTTGAACTTCAACCACTCAAAATGTGCAGCTTCATGATAACGCCGCTTTGAAATATTTATTTATTTTACCTTTGACCTTGAAGGATGACCTTGACCTTGAACTTCCAACACTCAAAATGTGCAGCTTCATGAGAACAGCGCTTTGAATTTTTATTTAAAAAATTGACTTTTGACCTTGAAGGATGACCTTGACCTTGAAGAATGACCTTGACCTTGAACTTCCACCACTCAAAATGTGCAGCTTCATGAGAACGCCGCTTTGAAATTATTATTAAATTATTTTTTTACCTTGAAGGATGACCTTGACCTTGAACTTCCACCACTCAAAATGTGCAGCTTCATGATAACGCCGCTTTGAATTTTTAAATATTTGTATGACCTTTGACCTTGAAGGATGACCTTGACCTTGAAGGATGACCTTGACCTTGAACCTTCACCACTCAAAATGTGCAGCTTCATGATAACGCTGCTTTGAATTATTTTTTTTGACCTTTGACCTTGAAGGATGACCTTGATCTTGAAGAATGACCTTGACCTTGAACTTCCACCACTCAAAATGTGCAGCTTCATGATAATCCCACTTTGAAATTTTTTATTTGTTTTTTTTACCTTTGACCTTGAAGGATGACCGCGACCTTGAAGGATGACCTTGAACTTCCACCACTCAAAATGTGCAGCTTCAAGAGAATGACGCTTTTTTTTTTTACCTTGAAGGATGACCTTGAAGGATGACCTTGACCTTGAACTTCCACCACTCAAAATGTGCAGCTTCATGAGATACACATGCATGCCAAATGTCAAGTTGCTATCTTCAATATTAAAAAAGTTATGGCAAATGTTAAAGTTTTCGTACGGACAGACGCCATATATTTGACATTTGACCTTGAAGGATGACCTTCACCTTCACCTTTCACCACTTAAAATGTTAAGCTCCATGGGATACACATGCATGCCAAATATCAAGTTGCTATCTTCAATATTGAAAAAGTTATGGCCAATGTTAAAGTTTTCGGACGGACAGACACCATAAATTTGACCTTGAAGGATAACCTTGACCTTGACCTTTCACCACTCAAAATGTGCAGCTTCATGAGATACACATGCCTGCCCAGTCCCCTCATGAAAGTAAGTAAGTGTACCAAGTTTGAATGCAATAGCATTGATACTTTATGAGAAAAGTGTACCTAAACGCAAAACTTAACCGGACGCCGACGCCGACACCGACGCCAACGCTGACGCCAAGGTGATGACAATAGCTCTTTTTTTTTTTCAAAAAATAGATGAGCTAAAAAGCACAAATAGATCATATTGACCGTTCAAATAGAAAATGAGAAAATCTACAGCAGAAATAGTTCCACTGTTCTTTAAAAAATCTTACAAAGAAAATAATGCAGTTGTTTGTCTTTCATTGATAAAACTTTGCAAATATTAGCATATATAAATGAGTAAACAAAACATTAAATTTAAATGTATGTACTTCATTAAACAAGAAAATCATAAACATGGATGAAGATAAAAAAAACTTCAAAAGTGGCATTTTTGTTATCAAAACTTATCAAAACTTCTATAATTCCACCAATCCCTCTCCAAGCCTGTGAGCATGGTGTTCAAAATTACTCCAGCACTGAGCAATATGTTTGCATCAAAGACAAACAAGACAAGAAAACATTGTGTGCGTCTATTTATTAAATTTGATAATGACTGCCAAACAGTGCATCAATTCATCTACAACTGCTTGTTACAAAAGTTAATTAACAAAATTAATTACATGAATGGTTGCAAAATGCAATGACCAGCATTTGACTTCTGAAAATGTTACAGTCTGATGAAAGACCAAATGCTGTGTGACAATTGGCTGCGATCTGAATTCATACATGTTAGTTTTACCGCAATCATAATAGAATAAATGTATGACATTTTACGATCAGCAAATGGCAACTATATGATCACATGAATTGAACATTTAATTTGCAATCAATTGCTTACCAGCTATTTGACCAATTTCAATAGTTCTTGGTAAATAATATAATGTGACCAAATTCACCAAAGAAAGTATGCATTTCAGACCCACAATAAGTTGACCTGTTATACATTTGACATCATGTGCTCTTTGACTTACATTTGTCTTTTAAACCATTTGTGATATCAGTTATTTTTTGTTTAAAGAATTAAGATGATTTTACCTAATGAATTTGTGTCAACTTAATTGTGAATGTTAACATACATATAAAGGAATTACCCATTGACTAATAACTGACTAAAACTGTATAAAAAACACACTACATTTTTACTATCTTACAACAGATCTACTGACTAACCCTGAATAACTGACCCTGCATTAATAACAATACAAATGACCTTCATATCATACACTTAAAATGACCGATAGACCATATGGTTGAAGGTCAATCACATGACTGGCTCACTGACCATTCACATGACAACCACTAGAGAAGAACCCAGTTTTTATCAACTGACAACCACAAAGCAGTCAGCAGACAAAAGAATGGTTATTAAATAGTCCCAAGTGCCGATGGTCAACCAGCCAACAAGCCTGTAAGAACCTGTCGACAGACATACCACAAAAGGTTATTTACTAAGCCTTGAAAAAGTCAAGCCAGTTAACCTAAAAAAGGCATTTGCCTACTCTATGATTGGTCAAATAAAAAAGGACAGCATAAAACCATACAAGGGTACTTCAAGCCGTTAGTCCTGAACTCCAGCCAACCACTTGACTGGCCAAGGCTTGCAATGATCAGGCTGACAAAACTGGGATTCATACCTAGCAAACAACTTGACTGGCCAAGGCTTGCAATGATCAGGTTGACAAAACTGGAATTCATACCTAGCAAACAACTTGACTGGCCAAGGCTTGCGATGATCAGGCTGACAGAACTGGGATACATACCTAGCAAACAACTTGACTGGCCAAATCTTGCAATGATCAGGCTGACAAAACTGGGATTCATACCTAGCAAACCACTTGACTGGCCAAGGCTTGCGATGATCAGGCTGACAAAACTGGGATTCATACCTAGCAAACCACTTGACTGGCCAAGGCTTGTGATAAACAGGCTGACAGAACTGGGATACATACCTAGCAAACCACTTGACTGGCTAAGGCTTGACAAAACTACACAATAACTACATGAATAGTCGAGTACAATGAGATCTATGATCACCTAGTGACAATACTACAAAAAAGATTTAAGTGACACTAAGAAAATCTCCGAAATGGATTGATGCAGTGGGTGGCGGCTATCAAATAATTGTTAAAACATCCAGGTGTTCTTTAATAATGACCTGGAATAATAATACAATTCAAAGGAAATCATTTTCAAAAATGATCATATAATACTATTTTAACAAGAGCACCGCAAAACCTTGACCTTTGACCTAGTGACCCAAAATGGGTGTGGCGTGTAGAACTCATCAAGGTGCATCTACACATTGAGTTTCAAATTGTAGGTGGAAGCACTTTGATTTTAGAGCCAATGTAACGGTTTTAGCACAAGACCGGACGGCAGACGGTGGACGACAAGCAGGCTATGACATTATCTCGGGTTTTATCCAAAAACAGCCTCGCTAATAAAAATTATTTATGCTTATGTTCTGCCTTCAAACTTTACCCTCATTAACAAAAAAATACATGTTTGTCTATACAAATGGCATTTACAAAATAAACTGTGGTACAAATTAATTTCTGTCACACCATAAAAATCAAAAGGGCCTAAAAGGCCCAAAGTCTCTCTACTGAGACAAGAAACCATCGGAGACAGGTGATGCTCCCCAAAGGTTTTTTTGTCACAATATTGCACTATATATTCAGATAAAAGGAAAAGTCTTGAGGGGCATAACTTTGGACAAAATAATACGAGGAATGGTTTAGCAACTTAAAAATTTCAAAGGGCCATAACTCTCAAAATAAATCATCTAACCAGAACCCACAAATAACATGCGCATCTCCTTAATGTAGTTAAGCTTCCTATAAAGCTTCATTGAATTCCAGTAAGTTAAGTTGGGGAGAAATAGCCCGGACAAGAATTGCATTATATGTACAGTTTATAGAAAATTTCAAAGGGCCATAACTCTGTGAAAAATCATCCGACCATAACCGGCTGATAATATGCACATCTGTTGGTAGTGAAGCTTGCCATAAAGTTTCATTGAATTTCTGTAATAAGTTAATGAGAAATAGCTCCGACAATAATTGCACTATATGTACAATGGAAAATTTCAAAGGGCCATAACTCTGTGAAAAATCATCCGACGCAAACCGGCTGATAATATGTACATCTCCTCTTGGTAGTGAAGCTTCCCATAAGGTTTCATTGAATTCCAGTCATTAGTTGCTGGGAAATCGCCCGGATAAGAACTGCACTATATGTACAGTAAATGGAAAATTTCAAAGGGCCACAAGTCTGTGAAAAATCATCCAGCAAGAACCGGCTGATAATATGCACATGTCCTCTTGATATAGCTCTGTGAAAAATCATCCGACCAGAACCAGCTGATAATATGCACATCTCCTCTTGGTAGTGAAGCTTCCCATGAAGTTTTATTGAATTCCGGTTATTATAAATTGCTGAGGAATAGCCCGGACAAAAATTGTGCACAGACAGACAGACACACGGACGGACAGATGAAGCGGCGACTAAATGCTCCCCCCAAAAAAAAATTTGTGGGAGCATAATAAAAAGGAAATGACCTGTTCTGTGAAGCCCAAGTAGTGTTTTTCTAAGGAGGGCAAAAGGGTATTGCAAAGTACATTCAAAAAGGGCATTTTAACATGCAGTTTAGGCAAAAAAGGCAAAACTTTCGGTGAAAATGTGGTTTTGGGAGAAGCATAAAACTGTAAACAAGCACACTTAAGTGTAATTTATGTATTTAACTAACTGTAATTTATATTTCTTTATTTACCTTTCAATGTTTTCCATTTAAGTTCCATGCTGTTTCAGTAAACTGTACAGCAGGACAAATAATAAAGCACTATATGCATGTGACCCTACACAGATCTGCAAACATAAATGAAACCATGTTTGTGTTATCCCATTTTCTAACAATAATCTTGTCAGATGTTTTAACTTTGCGAGAAAACTAAAGGCCAATTTGCAAACACTTGTTTCCAATACATAAATCCACTGTGTAGATTTCTAATAAAAAAAATATGTTCTTTGTATCTAAAAGGTTTTATGCATCGTTAATTATCACAGGCATCTCATAACTACTAACTGTATGATGTTCATCGTTAATTTGATTATAGCATGTTGACTGTCACAAAGTGGCAAGTAATAGTGATAATTGCGATGATTTGGGGTGTTGTTACAAGTTTTATAAATTGGTCGTCAGTTTTATTGCTTCAGAGATATGGCAACATTGACATATACAAACTTTGCGCTTAAATGTCACGTGTTTGTCACAGTGTCCAAGGCTGATTCAAGTCTAATATTGTTGACAACGACGATACTCAAAAAGGTAAGTATTGATTGTTTTTAGCAAAATCTGTGTAACTATAGGAAATAATTAAAAAATTTGCATGTATTGGTTCTATATAAACGTGACATGATATATCTGTTTCACTCGTCAAAATGGTAAGTTCAGAGAGTAAAACGCTGTGTAGATTGTGAACGTTATATTCATGATAATGTTGAGACTTCTTCAAAAATGCAAACCACTATACAGTAGAATTGCAATAACTTGAGCTGGCGATTTCTCGAAAACCGGCGATTACTCGAGCATTAAAGGCAGGCCCTAGCATTTTCCTTCGATTTTCGATAACTCGAGGATGTGTGCCAGTCCCTGAAAGACATTTCACACCTTATAAACTGGCAATTATTCGAGGACACTTTCTCGTCCGGTCGGTGCTAAAAATATTTGAGTTGTGAAAACAGCGCAATCAAGCAGACAAAAGACGCTCGATTAGGTGTGAAGTTAGTTGCAGTTTGAGAAACACTGCAAATTGTCATCCTTTGAGAAGCACTGCAAATTGTAATCCTTTGAGATGCAGATCAAAGCTACACAGTTTTAATGATAAATAAATAATTACCAGCAATCAATAATTATGATAAAATGTATGGTATAAAAGAGAGCGTATCAGATAATACATCGGAATCTCTTAACTGAATTCCTTCGTGTCATTTGCACTGCATCATGGCAACACAGAAAGAAAATAACCTTACAAATTGTCAAACTCCTGAGCAATCTAGTGAAGGACCCACTTGTGGGGGAATAGCTAGATCAGGAAAGCTTCTGTTTCCTATATACGGTAACGGAAGTAGTGCTCGCCCTTTTACATCGTTCACTGGGAAAACGTGTACATTGAATATTGATGGAATATGTGTTATTATATACAGTCGGACCTGAGGGCGCGGCCACATGAGCTAAGCGGCCAACCTGCCGAATGTGGCCAGCTCAAGTCCCCCCGTTCATTTCTGCTCTTTCGAAGTCCCTGTTAAGCACTATTCTCTCGTATGCAGCCAGCAGCCAGGCTTCTTTGTCCAAACAACAAAAATTGACATGTGTATTACGGTTGAGTGACCGGATTAAAGACGCGTGTAATCAATAAAGGTGGTCGAAAAAATTTCAAACTGTAAAAACTGCAAACCAATTTATAGAGACTTTGCCTGTGATGAACATACCGATCAATAAACCGAGATAAAACGGATTATACAGGGGTGTGAATTAGTAGACCATTATCGGTGATCTTTACAACCTTTGTTTTATGCGAGTTTTTAATTTGTCAGAGAAAAGGGTGTTTATTAAAGAAATGGTGTTGATAAAAGAAGTTTGTAACGGTCTAATTAAATGAAATTACAAAATGTAATTTTGATTGCCGATAATAACATTACAGTTTTCGTTTACTCTAAGGTATTAGTAGAAAAACTGAGAAAATGAATTCCTATAAAATGGACGGATTTTATGCGATATTTATCATTTATGATGCTAAAATGTCTAAACGCAAGTGCCTTTCGTTAGAGGATCGGGTCAAAGTTGTGCGGCTTCTTGAAAGCGGACGTTCGTCGAGAGACATAGCGTCCGAGTTTGGTGTCGGTAGGACCCAAATTCAAAATGTGGCGAAACGTAAGAGGGACATTATGGACGAATATGAATGTGGGAACCCAGAGGCTAAGCGTGTTAAAGTCTGTGTGCCCTACGGTGAAATTGATGATTAGTGTTTAACACTAAATATAACTTTTTGTTTAAGTGCATATGTGCAGTACAAAGTACAAAGTAAATTCATTTGTCATAAATGTGCTATACATTAAATGTGTTTCTTTATATTACAGTACATGCATATACATTTGTCATATTTGTCATAAATGTGCTATACATGTATATTAAATGTGCTTCTTTATATTGGAATTAAAAAAATAAAACAGGATTGGATACCTTTTAATTTTGCTTAGCTGGCCATCAATTTTCTTAAATTGTGCAAAGCAGCCAACCTGTCGTATGCAGCCAGTTTGGGTATGTCCCTTCACTGGGTGCTTACCACAGGTTTGACTGTATGTGTTTTGTTTGTATGTTGAATTAGTGAAATGAATTTACGATCGTCCTTATTGTTTTGTTTATTATACTGTAACCTTAAGCGATTTAACAAAGCCTTTTGTTTCTCTAGCACCGTCTTACATGTTAATAAAGCGTTTGCGGTCAGAAGTTAAGCATCATCAACCGAGACAGTGAAAACAAATAATACCATGGATTACTCGAAACCTGCGATTACTCTAGCAAAGAAGTCAGTCCCGTGCTTCCTCGAGTTATCGCAGTTTTACTGTAATACATTCACCAGCTAACCAAAAACACAAAGACAGTTGCTAATCACAATTTCTTTTCCTTCAATATGATTTCCAACACAAAATCTATGTTATGTGAACTCTGTATATCCTCAAAACTAATTCATTCACTACAGGATGTACTGTTTTAAACAAGAGGGCTTGAAAGACCCAAAGTCCCTCACATGAGATATAAAGGAACTGACCTGCTCAGTGAAGAACTGAAGTACTGAAAACTTTTTTCCACTTGACTGTTAGCTAAATAGTCTGCTTGGAATGTCTCCTGTTGCTTTGCCGTTCATTGTCACACAAACAGGAGTAACTTTAAACACATGGTCAATGTACCGATTGCAAACCTCAACAGTCTTTTCTTTTTTCCAAAACTCCTGGAGACTCACTTCCAGCTATTCCTAAGTGCCTGGCTTTCCTTTGCGACGTATTGTTTCATCTGACTCTAAAAAAAACTTGATCGGGTTAAGATCAGGACTTTCTGTAAAAAAAAATATTGGTTTGACTGGTGGTACATTTTCATATAAACTAAGCCATATTTTAAACATTGCAGAAATCAAATTCGTTTTGAAAAAAATGGTGCAGCCCATTTTAAATTCATAACTCAAATTATAAGTAATAGGTGTTACAAAGAGTTGTTCGGGCACCTGGCAAGTCTTCAGTGCCCCAACCAGGTTCGGTGTCCCAGGTTCAGCCTTCGCACAGTCATCGATCGCACATGCCTGAGCCGTCGATGTCAGCCATTCATCAGTCGCACGTGCCTGAGCAGACATCCGTGTCCAACATTCAACCAGATTGTTGAGGGGCAGCGGGCACTGGTGCGCAAAGTGGACAGGCTGCATCGGCACGTGGAGGCTCTGACCAGGAGCAACATTGCCCAGACCCAGGAGATTGTGTCCCTGAAAGACATGTTCTTGTCGTTGGCCTTATACCATCAGGCAGTGCAAGCAGCATCTGTATCACAGCCGCCACTAGCTTCTGAATGCAAGAATGCAGTGGCCAGCATTATGAGACACACAATGCTGTCCAAGGATGAAGTGCACTTGATCCATCAGTCATCAAACGGCACAGGGAACTTCGCTGCACATATGACCCAGAGGCTGTTACCGGAACTTTTCACAGATTCCAACATCCGCCAGCACTACAACTATCATGATAGTGGGAGGGATAAAAAGCAACCACTTAACCCTCTTCTAAAGAGCGCCCTCTAGACGTATGTGATATGCCACTTCCTTTCCATGGCAGACGACAGCAACTGGCAACAGCAGGGAATACCAAAGACCAATGAGATGCTCCGTCTTAGGGCACGCATGCCAGCTGCCATGGAGCCGTCATCAGAGGCTCTTGAGAACGTTTAACTGTGAATGTTTATACGCCTAAAATGTAAATAATATATGTTTGCTGTTTTACTAGGTGATTGGTTGTTTGAATAAAGTTTATATATGGATACATTTTAAAAGATTTAATATTTACATTTGTATAATGATTTTGTTTGATGAAAATAAGGTGTTTTGGGGAACATTTATATTTGTTATACATTATACTTACATACATTGGTATATTGATTTTATCATTGCATGATGAAAATAAAGTGTTGGTCTTTGATTTGTTATTTTTAGTTCAATTCAATCAATTGCGCTTGTATGCAAATCTTGAAAACTGAAAACTTCACAAAAATAAGAAACCATTAAAACTCAAAACCAAGTTTTCGACTGTTATATTTCATTATTTAAGATACACAGTAATCTAACAATGCAGTTTCAAGCTGCAATTCTGCAAATGTTCCGGCAGCGTTTTATGAACTCCTTGCAATAGTAAGCAAAGCATTGTTAAGCAACAAAATTATCAAGTGAACTATATGTAGCTAACAGTTGCGTTCAAAATGGCCGTATGTTGAAGGAAAGATTTCCAGGTTGACAACTTATCATTATTTCGGGTAATTTACCTGAATGCCACTAAGCTGAACCTATTAACCCTTTGCATGCTGGAAATTTGTCGTCTGCTAAAATATCATCTGCTGAATTTCTAAAATTAGCATTTTCTTCATTTTTTTCAAAGAATACTATCAGAATAGCAAACAGTTTGGATCCTGATGAGACGCCACGTTCTGTGGCGTCTCATCTGGATCCAAACTGTTTGCAAAGTCCTTCAAAATTTGGTTCCCGCACTGAAAGGGTTAACAATGATTTGACTGTTGAACTCTTCTTTATTCTAGTGCCTCGTTTTTTCAGCATGAATGAATAATGTGAATGATATTGATGTCATATCGTGCCTTAGTTTTGTAAGTTCTGTTGGATTAATGTACATGTATACTTCTGAAAAAAACACATTGTTATCCAAGATGTATTCCATGTTGATGTTAATTAACCACGTTTACATAATATATACAAACAAGAGGGCCTGAAAGGCCCAAAGTCGCTCACCTGATATAACAAAATATTATAAGGAAAAAATCTTCTGACCAAGTTACATGAAGATCAGAAAATAAATGTGGCCTCTAGAGTGTTAACAAGGTTTTACTATAGCCATATAAGGAATAATACCCCGCCACCTGGCGGCCATGTTTTTCAACCAACCGGCATCATTTTTTAACTCGTCCAAGATATTATTGGGATGAATCTTCTGACCAAGTTTCATGAAGATCAGACAATTTAATGTGGCCTCTAGAGTGTTAACAAGATTTCACTATAGCCATATATAACCATATAAGGAAAAATGCCCCGCCCCTTGGCAGCCATGTTTTTCAAGCAAACATAACCATTTTAGAACTCATCCAAGATATCATTGAAACCAAACTTCTGACCAAATTTCATGAAGATTAATGGACAATAAATGTGGCCTCTAGAGAGTGAACAAGGCAAATGTTGACATCGCACAACGGACAACGCACAACGGACAAAGGCGATCACAAAAGCTCACCATGAGCACGCTGTGCTCAGGTGAGCTAAAAAGCATTTGATTTTGTATATACCTATGAATAACTAAAATACAAAACCACAAAATGTTTTCTTCACACTTTTTCTAACAAATTCGGTACAAGTATCAGGTTCCGATATATACTTTGTTTTCATTCAAATAAAAAAGTAGCCAAATCAAAGAAGTCTGCAGCATGGGAATTGGCAAAAAATGACTGTGCAAACTTGAAATCGGAAATTCAGCAATTCGGCACAAAGATCGATGGCGACAATCACAGTTTCATTGCTTTATCCATCCGTTTATCAGATTTTAATCACTTAGAGGTTAAACGACATTCGACAGCTAATTGGTGTTGATCTATTGTGTAATGTCAATAAAGGTGTGAAAAACTCGCGAGTCAGGGTTTAAAACATGTATTCCCTATCAGAGCAGTACGTGTAAGAAAAATACATGAAATAATCTAGACGATTTATTTTCATGCTAACTCAGTGTAACTGATAACAGATATTCACTTTCATTTTAACCCGTTCTCGGGAAGCACGTTTTTTACATGACTGCGTATGACGCAATAACACTTTTTTTAAATATGATCGTATTGCATTCAATCTAAATTTAAATTCGCTCGTCCGATGAAAGCTGTGTCTGATATAGCACTGTACTCTTTACACTTCTGAAAAATGGCGTAGGCATATGGTTGTGTTTATGAAATTCTTAAACATATTTATAGTAATAAATGTTTAAGATTATTTTTTCGTAAGTGATGTTGTAATTATGTTTGATCATCGGATAAATGTGAACATTAGAAAAGCGGTATGTATACAGTTATCGATACGATTCGGTTTATATGCATGAATTGGCCAATTACCGATGTCAACGATATCCACTGTGATCACCGCAAATGGCGGCGAATTACCACAAAATTGTGGGGAATCATTGCAAAAATTATCTTCCTCTCGCTAAACAGCGGAGTGATGAATCACATGATCATGGTGATTTTCCACTAAAAAATTAAACTGTCCACTATGACTCCGCGAATTAGGCAACAGTAACAGGTCGCATAGTGTAGATTTACATTGTGGAGTTTGTTTACTGTTTTAATTGATTCATTTTGGTCCAAGGACGCTTTATGTTTACTGCGCAGGACGGCATGCGTACATTTTATATAATTATATTTTACGACATCAATTTATGGCGCGCTGCCAACTCAGGTACGTTGAAGTATATTGGGGTACTCAAAAGTATTATATTAGAATTGGGGTACGGTGAAGTATACTTCAAAGTACCCATTGTAAAGGGAAGTAGTACCCAGGGGGGCTTTGACCCATTCAGCTAACTTAGTCATAGTGATGCATCGTTTTACTTTACTCGAAGATATTAAAGGGATCTTTTCACGCTTTGGTAAATTGACAAAATTGAAAAAAGTTGTTTCAGATTCGTAAGTTTTCGTTTTAGTTATGATATTTGTGAGGAAACAGTAATACTGAACATAAAACATGCTCTTATATAGCCATTATATGCATCTTTTGACGATTTTAAAACCTAAAAATTATAAAGCGTTGCAACGCGAAACGATTGAATAATTTGGAGAGTTCTGTTTTTGTCGTTAAATTTTGTGAAACTACGAAGATTGCTTATATAAGGTATAAAATACGTCACGAATGTGTACTCGGCGGAATAGCTCAGTAGGCTAAAGCGTTTTTACTTCAGGACTCTGGCAGGACTCCAGGGGTCACTGGTTCAAAACCTGCTCCGGGCAATGTTCTTTTCCTTTTTTTAATTTTTTTCTTGATTTTTTACTGGAGCTTTTACGATCCAATGTTTACATTTATCAATATAAAGCATTTAATGAATAAGTTAAAAAAATGCCAAAATCTGTGAAAAGGCCCCTTTAACAGGCATGTTGTTTATATTGCAAATGTTCAGAAAGAATTTGTTCAAAGAATATCACCATTCACTACGGTGACTATCGGGGTTGTTTAAAAACCATTTACATACCTACAGAGCAAATATATTAGAAAATCAATGCCAGACAGACTACTTTTATAGGCTAAGTGCGTCAATGCTCCAGAGAAGCCTTGAACTTAATGGGAAGAAGGAGGCTTGCACTACTTGAAGAATAGGCTGACATATGACCATGTGAACAGTCTGTACACTGCACTGATAATGGGTCCGTTTCAGACATGTACCAGCCAGAAAACTGACACCTCCAAAAGTAAGTAATTTCTTGCATTTGTTTTCATTAAGAACTCTTACAAAATTCACATGCTTCAATAATATATATATGCAAATCTTGCTCACAACATAAACATATAATGCAAAATCATCAGAAACAAGGGCTGTTTGTAAAACATGCATGCCCCCCATATGGGCTGTCAGTTGTAGTGGCAGCCATTGTGTGAATATGTTTTTTGTCACTGTGACCTTGACCTTTGACCTAATGACCTGAAAATCAATAGGGGTCATCTGCCAGTCATGATTAATGTACCTATGAAGTTTCATGAACTTAGGCCATATTATTCTTGAGTTATCATCAGGAAACCATTTTACTGTTTCGAGTCAATGTGACCTTGACCTTTGACCTAGCGACCTGAAAATTACTAGGGATCATCTGCCAGTCATGATCAATGTACCTATGAAGTTTCATGATCCTAGGTGTAAGCATTCTTGAGTTATCATCCGGAAACCATTTTACTATTTCTAGTCACTGTGACCTTGACCTTTGACCTAGTGACCTGAAAATCAATAGGGGTCATCTGCCAGTCATGATCAATGTACCAATGAAGTTTTATAATCCTAGGCCTAAGCATTCTTGAGTTATCATCCGGAAACGATTTTATTATTTCGAGTCGCTGTGACCTTTACCTTCGACCTAGTGACCTGAAAATTGATAGGGGTAATCTGACAGTCATGATCAATGTACCTATGAGGTTCATGGTCCTAGGCCTAAGCGTTCTTGAGTTATCATCCGGAAACCATCTGGTGGACGGACCGAAGGACCGACCGACATGTGCAAAACAATATACCCCCTCTTCTTCGAAGGGGGGGCATAAAAATAATGGAGTGACTGATAAAAATATTATGTTATTTTATGTGTTGCAGTCTGTTTTGTGTTTTGTTTTGTTAAATAAATGTTTACTCAAGGAATCGTTTGGTCAGAGAAAAGCATCCCCAAATATTGCCACAACCGCATGTTTCAATATTTCGAGACTACGTGAGACGCAGACTTCTGGTTCATGGAGTATGTCAAACATATCTGTGCAACTAAGTGCACTGTAAAGACCCGCACAGCATAATACAATGGTTTTCATGCGACATATGCAAAGTGTGGCTGCATGAGGTCCACGTCTCAAACCCTACTTCCAAAGATTGCTTTGTGTGTGATGTTTGTATAGCACAATATAGTTAATGTCTTGAAACCAGGATTGAAATTAAATCAAGGTCACTACAACTTAGAATTTTGGGTGTAGACCGCTCATCTATTTTTCTTTTTAAAGGTGAAGGGACCTATCTCAATACTTCAATCAAACAAAAGGGCCAAGATGGCCCTAGTTCGCTCACCTGAGAGGAGTCGGTTCTTTCAAACTTTACATTATGTCAAACTTGACCTAGATATTGACCAGACAAACATCCTCAAACATGGTCAAGTTTCATCATTATTGAACCAAAACTCTGGCGTATGGAGTGTTTTTGTTTTTGTAAGATTTGAAATGGTGACCTATATTTTGAGTTGACCCCCCTTACCAAACATCAAACTTTGCTTACAAGGATTTTGTATAATATAATAAAAATTTGGACAATCTAAGGGCAATAATTATGGCATTAATTATGTGATTTTGTTCATCATCAAACTTGACTGAGATCTTTCAGCATTTTTGATAAAGAATGCTTGAGAAATGTGAATGCTAGAGTGTTTACAAACCAAATGTGGACGGACAGACAGCGGACAAAGACCAATCCTAAAACCTCACCTGAGCAATCAGGTGAGCTAAAAAGCGTGTTTCACCGAGCTGAGCCATTTTCCAACTTGTCCAATAGTGCTGCAGCGAATCCAAAATTTCAATCTGATCAGAATTCGAATCCAAAGGCTTGGATATCGAATATCGGTTCGAATCCAAATTTGAAAGTAAAAATATGCAAAATAAATTATAATTTATATTGCTATAACCAAAATTATGTTTTGAAACACCAGAACTTATATATTTCTTATGAAACAAGAAACCATCGGAGACGGGTGATGCTCCCCAAATGTTTTTTTTGTCACAGTATTGCACTTTATATTCAGATAAAAGGAAACGTCTTGAGGGGCATAACTTTGGACAAAATAATACGATGGATGGTTTAGCAACTTAAAAATTTCAAAGGGCCATAACTCTCTAAATAAATCATTTAACCAGAACCAACAAATAACATGGGCATCTCCTCAAGGTAGTTAAGCTTACAATAAAGCTTCATTGAATTCCAGTCAGTAGTTGGGGAGAAATAGCCCAGACAAGAATTGCACTATATGTACAGTTTATAGAAAATTTCAAAGGGCCATAACTCTGTGAATAATCACCCGACCATAACCCGCTGATAATATGCACATCTCCTGCTGGTAGTGAAGCTTCCCATAAAGTTTCATTGAATTCCCGTAATATGTTGCTGAGAAATAGCTCGGACAAGAATTGCACAATATGTACAATGGAACATTTTAAAGGACCATAACTCTGTAAAAAAGGATCCAACCAGAACCGGCTGATAAAATGCACATCTCCTTATGGTAGTGAAGCTTCCCATAAAGTTTCATTGAAAATCAGTCGTTAGTTGCAGAGAAATAGCCCGGACGCAAACTTTAACATTTGCTGCATATTCTAAGTGAAAAAGGGGCCATAATTATGAAAAAATACTTGATATAGTTGTCTGCGCTTGTTTATAGGTTGGGGTCATGTTGGTAAACAAGTATGCAAAATATAAAAGCAATATGTCAATGGATATAGGAAATATTTAGGGTAGTACACAAAGTTTAACATTGATTTATCAATAATATGCATATTCTAAGTATAAAAGGGGCAATTATTCTGTCAAAATGCTTGATACAGTTGTATGCTCTTGTTTATAGGTTGGGGTCATGATGGTAAACAAGTATGCAAAATATGAAAGCAATATGTCAAGGGACATTGAAAATATTTGGGGTAGTATGCAAACTTCAACATTTGCTGCATATTCTAAACGAAAAAGGGGCCATAATTTATGACAAAATGCTTGATAGAGTTGTCAGCTCTTGTTTATAGGTTGGGGTCATGTTGGTTAACAAGTATGCAAAATAGAAAAGCAATATGTCGAGGGACAATGAAAATAATTGGGGTAGTACGAAAACTTTAACATTTGCACGCTTACGGCACGGAAACGCCGACGCCGGGGTGAGTAGGATAGTTCCACTATATATATTTCATATATAATAGTTAAGCAAAAAACCAATGTATTGACTAATATTCACGATGATTAGGCAAAATATGTGACGACTTTTAAAGTGTTCGATCACAAGGTTTCTCCCTATATAGTCACATAAGGAAAACTGCCCCGCCCCCCCTGGCAGCCATGTTTATTGACCCATTGGGACCATTTGCAAACTCATTTGAGATATATATAAAACCAATTTTTTTACCAAGTTTCATTATGATTGGGCAAAAAATGTGACTTCTAGAGTGTTCACAAGCTTTTTTTTACTATATAAATATAAGAAAACTGCCCCCCCCCCTGGCAGCCATGTTATTCAACCGACCAGAACCATTTTCCAACTCAACTCTTGTATCAAGGAAACGAATGTTCTGACCAAATTTCATGAAAATTGGACAAAAAATGTGACTTCTAGAGTGTTCACATGTTTTCACTATATACATATAGAGAAAACTGCCCCGCCCACTGGTGGCCATGTTTTTTCACCGATTCTGGACCATTTTCAAACTCGTCCCACATATAAATAAAACCAATGTTTTGATTTATTTACATGATGATAGGGCCAAAATTGTGACTTCTAGAGTGTTTACAAGGTTTCTCTATAGCCATTTAAAGAAAACTGCCCCGCCCACTGGCGGCCATGTTTTTCAACGGAGCAGAACCACTTTTTAACTCAACCAACATATCATTAAGACAGACATTAAGACAAAGTTACATGAAGATTGGGCATTAAATGTGACTTCTACAGTGTTTACAAGCTTTTTTTTGACCTAGTGACCTAGTTTTTGACCCAGCATGACCCAGTTTCGAAATTGATCGAGATATCATTGGGACAAATTTTCTGACCAAGTTTCATGAAGATAGCACAATAAATGTGGCCTCTAGAGTGTTCAAGAACAAATGTGGATGGATGGACGGACAGACGGACGACCGACAAAGACCGGTCACAAAAGCTCACCTGAGCAATCTAAAAAAAAAAAGCTAAAAAAAACATCCAACCTCGAATAACAATTAACACATAAATGATACACACAACTACACTTTATTATTTTATTATTATGAGAAGTCAAAGGGGAATAACTACTGTAAACTTAAATGCAATATTTAGAAGAGTTGTCTCGCATGTTACATGACCTTAATTCATGATTGTTCACAAGCCTTTTTTTGATATAAATATAAGGAAAACTGCCCCGTCCCACTCGCAACCATGTTTTTCAACGGACTGGAACCATTTTCAAACTTAACTCGCGTATCTAGGAAACAAAAGTTCTGACCAAATTTCATAAAAATTGGGCAAAAAATGTGACTTCTAAAGTGTTCACATGTTTTCACTATATACATATTAGGAAAATGCCCCGCCCACTGGCGGCCATGTTTTTTCACCGATCTGGACAATTTTCAACTCGTCCGAGAAATCAATAAAACCAATGTTTTGACCTACTTTCATTTCAAGGACCGGAACCACTTTTGAACTCAACCAACATATCATTAAGACAAACATTTTGACAAAGTTACATGAAGATTGGGCATGAAATGTGACTTCTATAGTGTTTACAAGTTTTTTCTTTATTTTTAACCTAGTGACCTAGTTTTTGACCCAGCACGACCCAGTCAGGTGAGCTAATAAGTGTGCTTCACCGATCTGAGCCGTTTTCCAACTTATCCAAGAAATCAATACAAGAGCTGTCAGAGGACAATGCGCTCAACTATTCGAGTGCTTGACAGTATAACGTAAGCCATCATGGGGAAATTGTTCATTTTCAATAATTTATTAGACGATCTTTCAAAAATAAAAAAAGGAAAAAACAGTTGTTTTTTTTTTTGGGGGGGGGGTTGAGAGGGGGAATAATGTGGGGTGTGGTCATTTATTTGACGATCTTTCAAAAATAAAAAAAGGAAAACAAAACTTTTGGGTGGGTGGGTGGGTAGGGGAGTAGGGGGGTGAGAGGGGTTTATAGTGTGGGGTGGGGTAATTTATTAGATGATGCTTAAAGTCACTATCACGCTCACCAATACATATGGCTACTGTATTATGCTATATAAAAACATTTGACAACAAGTAGTACCATACGATGGTTAATTACAATAGGAAGACCCAAAAAACAAGTAACATTGATGTAAAAACGTTATATTACAAGCATTCTGCAAGTTTTAAGCATCTATATATCTAAATATCGTTCCACGATGTAATCTACTTTCGCTTTCGAGTCAGTATCGGATTCATTCGGGTTGCGTTCATTTGCATAATTTATACAAGCCATTTTCTCATTCGCGAAGTTCCAGTTACCCAGAATTCATTTTGATTTCACAGAATGATTATTCATGAGAGCTACGTCATGCTTCCGACGCTTACCGTATCCAATCTCGTGTTCGCCCGTAAATATTCGGATATTTCACGGGAGATATAAATGGAATTATTTGTGGCCACAAAAAAATAAACAAGAGGGCCATGATGGCCCTGAATCGCTCACCTGACTCATTAAGATCAGATGAAAACTATGACCTCTATTGTCTACACAATGTTTTTCTATGATTTGACCTAGTGATCTAGTTCCTGACTCTAGATGACCCAAATACAATCCCAATCCAGATTTCATCAAGATAAACATTCTGACCACAGGTCATAAATATTGGATGAAAACTGTGACCTCTATTGTCAACACAAGGTTTTTCTATTCATTTGACCTAGATTTTTACCCCAGATGCCCCAAATACAATCCCACCCAGATTTCATCAAGAATTCTGACCAAATTTCATAAAGGTTGGATGAAAACTGTGATCTCTAATGTCTACACAAGGTTTTTCTATTATTTGACCTAGTGACCTAGTTTTTGACCCCAGATGACCCATATAAAATCCCAACCCAGATTTCATCAAGATAAACATTCTGACCAAATTTCATAAAGATTGGATGAAAACTGTAACCTCTATTGTCACAGAAGGTTGTTCTATTATTTGACCTAGTGACCTTGTTTTTGACCCCAGATGACCCAAATACAATCCCAAACCGGATTTATCAAGATAAACATTTTGACCAAATTTCATCAAGATTGGATGCAAACTGTGACCTCTACTGTCTACACAAATAAATTGTTGACGGACGCACGGACACACGCAGACACGCACAACGGACGCCGGACATCACACGGTCACATAAGCTCACCGTGTCACTTCATGACAGGTGACCTAAAAATATGTGTCGGAGATGAACATGAACAGTTGTGGTTAAAATCCCATAGAAACAAGGGCTGTTTGTAAAACATGCATGCCCCCTATATGGGCTATAAGTTGTAGTAGCAGCCATTGTGTGAATACGTTTTTTGTCACTGTGAATGGTGGTGGTGGTGGTGGTGGTGGTGCTGGTGGTGGTGGTGGTGGTGGTGGTGGTGGTGGTGGTGGTGGTGGTAGTAGTGGTACTAGTAGTAGTAGTACTAGTAATAGTAGTAGAAGTAGTAGTAGTAGTAGAAGTAGTAGTAGTAGTAGTAGTAGTAGTAGTAGTAGTAGTAGTAATAGTAGTAGTAGTAGTAGTAGCAGTAGCAGAAGCAGAAGCAGGAGCAGCATTACAAGACCAATACTTAAGAATGATCAAATGGGAAAAGGTAACCTAGCACTGGCAGTAAATATGGGGCTCATTTACAGGTCAGATTTGGAATCTCTGCTGTAAAATGAGATTTTGAATGAATTAAAGGGAGGCAAATCTGTAATAAAAAGAACATGCATAAACCGTAGTTGTTTCCCTTGTTTGAACCATGCTAAATCCTTACAAGTTTGGAAAGAATTGGATGAAAAATTTGGACTTTATTGCATAAACACCATTTTCTCAATTCAAGGGGAGGTAATTATGTACTTCATGGACCAATAATGCTCATTTTTTGTAGGGTTCGTGTCCTCATTGATATAAAGACACTGTGCAAATTTGGAAAGGATCGGACAAAAAATGTGGAAGATTTTTGAAAGTTTTCACAAAGTAGGCAAAAACGAATAAACATGCAAAGTTCAACGAGCTCCTGCGGCCATGTTTTTTGACGAATCAAATTTCTTTGAACAACTTTTTCAGGGGAGCCTTCAAAGGTCATCCCTGTGAAATTTTTTTGAAAATCTGATGAGCGGTTTCTGACAAGAAGATTTTTTAAGGTTTTTACCATATATGGTCATGGCAGCAATCTTGGTTATGTGATCCAATTTTTTTTAACAATTCTTTTGTCCCATGACCTAGGGATGCTCCACATGAAATTTAGTTGAAATTGGCTCAATGGTTTAGTAGAAGATGTTTACAAATTGTTTACAGACAGACAGACAGACAGACGGACGGATGGACGGACGGACGCCGGACGGTGAGTGATCACAATAGCTCACCCCGAGCTATCGCTCAGGTGAGCTAAAAACCAGCATTTTGTATCTCGTTAAATCCATTCTACCAGACAACATCTTACGTTGAAATTTTGCACTTTGCTAAAAGGAACATTGATTTTTTTATGGGTTAGCTTTATTTAACGAAATATTCGATATTTTTTAGCGTGATTGTTACTTTACAAAAATAAAATAACAAGATGTGTTTGTGAAACACTATGTCCCCCTATATGACGTTTTACCTTGATGGATGACCTTGACCCTTCACCACTCAAAATGTGCAGCTCCATGAGATACACATGCATTTCAAATATAAAATTGCTAGCTTCAATATTGCAGAAGTGACATTACATGAGCAATTTTGACCAATATATTTGACCTTGAAGGATGACCTGAAACCTTTCACCACTCAAAATGTGCAGCTCCATGAGATACACATGCATGTCAAATACCAAGTTGCTATCTTCAATATTGCAAAAGTATTCATAAAAAAAGCGATTTGGGCCACATATATTTGACCTCTGACCTTGACCTTGACCTTTCACAACTCAAAATGTGGAGCTCCATGAGATACACATGCATGCAAAATATTAAGTTGCTATCTTCAATATTGCAAAAGTACTCATAAATTGAGCGATTTTGGCCACATATATTTGACCTCTGACCTTGAAGGATGACCTTGACCTTGACCTTTCACCACTCAAAATGTGCAGCTCCATGAGATACACATGCATGCCAAATATCAAGTTGCTATCTTGAATATTGAAATACTGCAAAAGTGTATATTAAATGAGCGATTTTGACCCATATATTTGACCTTTGACCTTGAAGGATGACCTTGACCTTGACCTTTCACCACTCAAAATGTGCAGCTCCATGAGATACATATGCATGCCAAATATCAAGTTGCTATCTTCAATATTGCAAAAGTTATTGCAAATGTTAAAGTTGGCGCAAACCAACCAATAGACCAACCAACAGACCAACCAACCAACAGACAGGGCAAAAACAATATTTCCCCCCACTACTTTAGTGGGGGACATAAAAATCTTTTAATGGTTGTTTAATGTTTATTTAGGTAAATACAAGTGTTTTGATGCAAAAACATACACAAAAAGGATTAGCAGATGGACTTTCTTTTTTGTTTATCTTTACGACAATGATTGTGCTACTTATCAACAAACATGGAGCCTAGTAAAGGGAATGCTATTGATAACATTGACCCGCAGGACAACTGTTGACTCTTAATTGTTCTGCTCAAGGATTGTATTGGTACAAGTCATGTTTTCAAAACTGTGTTCAAATTTTAAGCAGTTCTAGTCAGTGTTTTGTTATTTCAAAGTGTTATATTTCATATTTTCATTATGCAATGATCCCGGCAATGATACTGAATTAATCAAATTGACAAATACTCAGAGTTTCATATTATATAATGTCATGTCAAGTTGTCAGTATTAATTTTGTTCATTGAAATTCATATTCGTGAATAAATATTCGTATTGGCCACCCTGTAATCGTGATACGTATCGTATTCGTCACCTAGTGTATTCGTTACAGCCCTAGTTAAAATAGAATGTTTTCACTGTCAGCAAGCATGCTCAGCAGTCATCTTGGTGGCATAGCTTCCAGTTTAAACAATAACAGCAAAAATTGATACCCGATAAATTCAACAAAATTTTTAATTATTGCCGTGTAATTGGCTGTCATATTATATCAGGCAGAGAAAAAGACAGGGCTTTCTTCAGGATACCTGAACTAGTAATGTATCAATGTGAAAAGACAGACCCGTGTATAGTCTGAAGTACATTCGAATGTGCTCGTCACTTTATTGGAAGTAAGTTGATTGTATAATTGATAAGCTTCTTTTAATTGCCATGTCATTCATTCTTTGTGTAAAACAGTTGCCTTGTGGTGCATAATACATTACTGATGATATACTTGCAAGTCTAATAGAAATTATTTTAAAATATGTATTTATTAATTTATTCCTAACCATTACCAAAGTGTCCTTTTAGTTATTTATTTTTTAGAGAGAAAGGCAGATCTGTTTGCCAGGGATGATCCAGCCTTCCATTAAAACACGAGAACCAGTACACCTGGTCAATACACCTGACAATCTGGCCAGCGGGTAGTTCCGTACAAAGGGGCGTGCAAAGAGGTCTGAGGCAGTCAAGACTTTGTTAATCTGTGCTCCAGCTAGAATTTGAAAAGGACAAGGGGAGATATTTTGTCAAAAAGGCACTTTCGACAAGCATTATTTTGTCAAAAAGGGTACTTTCGAGCCCACATGCGTATCTCAAATGCTCCCTGTTGCATATTTATTTATGTTATTAATAATTGTTGGAATGTATTATTCCCATTATTATAAAACCCTGCAAATAAAATGTCTTCAATGAAGAATACATTAATTATAATGTAATGAGAGATTTATAAACTATTATATGTAAAAAAAATAATTAAAGGGCAGGGCCGGGCCTCTGAAGGGCAGGGCGGGGCTTCGGAAGGGCAGGGCTTCGGAAGGGCAGGGCTTCGGAAGGGCAGGGCGCCCTTTAATTTAGGCCTAGCTGGAGCACTGGTTAATGATCACTGAAAACCTGTCAACAGACTGATGAGCGTGTTGAAGATTTAACTCCCTGCAGAAGAGCAATTGCCAGACACTCAAAAAATCAAGTAGAAATACAAAAGCAGCTTGCTTAAGCCAAAGATGAGAAAGAAAAACAAAAGCATGACAATGAAAAAAAAGAAACTTGAAAGAACAATTACAAAACACAAATCCTTATTCAGTTAGCGCACTAGATGGAAATGATGAAAAGTAAGATTTCTGACAAGCTTACCATGATACACATTGTTAATGGCACTGTTTTGACTGATTGAAGAGTGTTTACCACCACAAATGACCTATGGAAAATTTGAGAGCTTGGTTTTGACACTGACTATTTTAAGGCCGAACTTGACTATTAACTTCCTTGCCTTTCAGTTGTCAGTCATAAAATCTGCAATATTCAGAATTTTTGAAGATGTTATTGATGTGCTGAATGTTCCGCCACAAGCTATTGTCAGATGGCAAAAACGAGAAATACTACAAAAAACAAGGCCAATTCAGTTTCAAAAGCATTTTTGGAAAAAGTGTTGCGTTATCATAGACTGTTTTGAGGTGTTTATTGAATGTCCCTCCAACTTAATGGCACACAGTTAATCATGGTCCCATTATTAGCAACATAACACAAGTGAAATTCCTGATAAGTATTGTGCATCAATGACTTGTGTTCAAGTCAAGGGGAGGAAGGACCAGCAGGTTTTTTTCTAGCCATTTTAGGGAAAGGAGTCTGGTCAAATTCCACTTATCTACTTATTCCACAGATACCACTTATCCAGCACATAGATGACGTGTTATGTCTAAAAGAAGCGTGTGGTTCCCTTGACCTCCCAATCAGATCTTATGTAAATGTGGACATTATGAGTCAAAATTGTAACAATCTGCAACATGTCTGTGTAACAAATGAAGAAGCCTGTGCGAAAGAAATAAACACTCGTGACCAGTGCTCCAGTGCTGTATGGACTGCTGAACGTCAGAAGTGGAAAACAGCATCACATTTTGGAAGAATAATGCTTAGGAAAGCACCCATCAATGAAAAGTTTATAGACAGCATTACAATTCGAAAGCATTTATGTCAGTGTAAACCAGCTATGGAAAAGCAAACAAAAACATTGCCAAAAATATGAAAAAGACCAACAGTCATGTATATGACTGCCGCCTCTTTGTTAACCTAAAATAACCATTTAAAGGGGCCACGTCTGATAGCAAAGTATGCGACAGCATTGAAACTGGCATTTTGGAGATGAAGTGTCCCTGTTCAGCTCATAACATGGCGTTTGCAGATGTTTTTGACAAAACCAATACAAAATTATTTTTTTTTAATCTCCAGGCCTTTTTCTGTCTATTTTGGGAAAAAGTACCTTGCAAAATTGGGATTTTTCGAGTCGCGAAATCTTCAAAATTGGGAAGAATTTTCATCGACAAAAGCATTATTTGGGAAATTATTTTCTAATTTTTCTTATTAAGTCTTAAGTTTTCATACATATGTATTTCCCCAAAATGCTAAGAAAGTATTTTTTTAACATGCAACAGTCATTGTC
This sequence comes from Dreissena polymorpha, assembly GCF_020536995.1. Taxonomy (NCBI): domain Eukaryota; kingdom Metazoa; phylum Mollusca; class Bivalvia; order Myida; family Dreissenidae; genus Dreissena; species Dreissena polymorpha. The sequence goes on from NC_068368.1 coordinate 73,764,808, forward strand.
CACTGCTAACCTAAGCATGTGACTATGATAAAAAAACAACAGACTTTGTTATGCTTGAAGTTCACATAAAATACATGTACATAGCTCGATATGTCATTAAGGATTTTTTATGAATATTCACAGTCAAAGGACCTGCATTAATAATTCAACATATTTTTTTTTCAAAATTCAAGTTGCCAAATGTCTGACGGCAGCCATTTTTTGAAACACAAAAGAAATTGAACATCATAAATGTACAGTATTGAAATGTTAAGAAGCTACAAAGGGAGTGACTCTGAATCTGGCATTGGCAAATGTTCCTCACTTGCTTGCTCAGAAACCCCTTCTGGGCAACACAAACTGGCATTCTGACTTGGACTTAACTGAGAATGTTAATGGGCGAGTCAGATTCTGGGTTAGGTGCAATAATCCAACTCCCAGCTATTGACCCTTTGTGAAGAGCTGTACGTATGTGCCCATAAAAGCCCTACAATAAGAACTAGATTCTGGGTTAACTTGTGACTGACTGGCGGTAGTATTTCCCCACAAAACATTAAGTTTGTGTGTACCTTTCGAGTCACTTTATAGTATTTTACTTTGATAGTACTTCGAATTATGCGAATTTTTTACACTGGGTCTGATTTCCGTAATTTTTTACCCAAATTTATTCTTTCGAACCACAGTATCGTTGAAAGTGAAACTAGTCCACATTTATTTACCTCATAACATCGATATCTATTCTCAACCAATTTACAATGATTAATGCGTACACATGATTATCACTTGTTGTATACCGGTACATACCTGATAATTCTGAATGATCCATAATTTCAATATTTAAAAGCTTGTTCTGACCGAAAATAACCGTAAATGTGTCTTAAGAAATGCATAGACACAAGATAATTGGGAAATAAACATCCATATTTGGCATTGGGAATGGGTCCGACTATCGGACCCGTGAGATAGGCAGAAAAAGGCCTGATCTCAGATGGTGAAAACATTACCTTAAATATTAAAGGCACACCAGTACTGGTACCAAGTTCAGGGACTGTTGCTAGTAACAGGTGCAAAGTTGTGTGACTTCGTCACATACACAAGGCAAGACTTGAATTGTATGCCAATTTTACCAGAAAAAAAACAATAGAAAACATACTTTTAAAAATGTGTGATGTGCACAATAAATATTTGATAAAGTAGTTACCTTCTGACCAAGTTTCATGATGATCGGACAATAAATGTAGACTCTCCAGTGTTAACAAGGTTTTACTATAGCTATATAAGAAAAATGCCACGCCCCCTTGGCAGCCATGTTTTTCAACCAACTGGAACAATTTTCGAACTCCAAGATATCATTAGGACAAATCTTCTGACCAAGTTTCATTAAGATGGGACAATAAATGTGGCATCTAGAGTGTTAACAATATTTAACTAAAGCCATATTAAGCCATATAAGGAAAAATTCCCGCCCCTTAGCAGCCATGTCTTTCAAGCAAACGTAACCATTTTGGAACTCATCCAAGATATCATTGAGACCAACCTTCAGACCAAATTTCCTGAAGATTGGTCAATAAATGTGGCCTCTAGAGAGTTAAGACTTCTCAACAGTGTATACAGACGCAGTGCAATATCTGGAGCTAAACTATTTGCCCGTATTTGCCCAACACGGGCAAATATAGCTTGAATGATCACATATTCATTATCGCTATTGTTTCAGAGAGGAGAATGCGGCACTGAAAGCAAAGAAAGGTGAGATATGCACTAAATTATTATCCCCAGCCAAAAATTAGACGCCGCACGACGCACGGACAAAAGATATTGTACTCAGGTGAGCTAAAAACACAATATGAACAAATAAGACAGTGACTCAATGTGTATATACAATGATTCATTGAAGGTGGTTAGCGTGTTAAAAAGTCTGACCGTAGAAGAACAGTACATTCAGTCCATCAACAAATAACCAGTCAATCAATGGCATTGCATGCAAGCAATACAGACAAAGATCACTTACCAACATGTCAGATGAATTGTTTCATTTTCCTTGAACTTACTTGAAGAACCTTAGAATTGTTAATTGATCAAAATTTAAACAAGTATGGGAGTAAAATGTTTCAAAAGATCAAAGAAACAATTCTGTCAAATACAGTGGAAACCCTCTAAACCGGATCCTCTCTATAATACCTGAATCTTCTCTAAACAGACAAATTGTCTGGTCCCAATTTTTCACCTAAAAAACCATGCGTAAAATATCTCCTTAAGACCGGAATCTCCTCAATTCCGAATACAGCGGTCATTTTTTTGATTAAATTGGGTAATTCCATACAAAATTGTACCTCTCTAAACCAGTCAGGACCGGTTTATTGCACCTCAGACCTAATACAAAACTTGTGAATAGTGGATTAAAGACGTGTGAAATGGAAAAGGTGGTTGTCAATTTTGCAAACTGTAAAAGTCGCAAAAACAATTAAAAGAGACTTGGCCTGTGATGTACATATCAATCAATAAAAGTGTTAATACTGATTATAAGGCCATGACTTTAATATCTCTTGGTTTACAAAACCGCCAACCCTAATTTTTGGAACATGGTTAATAAAAAAATCGTCTTTTATATATATATATTTTATTCCCGACCGCACTGAAAAACGAACGAAACGAGAAAAAAAACTATCCGGTTTGAGTACGGTTGCGAATAAAATCAAGTAAGTACAATCAATGATTGGTTCACATATATTGCAGCAATCGGGATATTTTCAATGTGACACGTTATGTACCCGTCCTTTTATGGGCACGTCTCAAAATTTATTTCGGGTAAAAATTACAGACAATAGGAAAATCAGCGTCAGTAAAATGTAGACCCCATCAAAATTAATTTCCGAGTCTGTGACGCAACTATATTGTTTAACATGTTAATTATATTAAACAAACCCAATATTATAGTAGATAAAAAAGTATTACCTTGCAATTTGATAATTAGTATAAATAATCCAATAAAACACTGCCATTATTTACGATATATGTGTTTAGGAATTTTGTAAACACGTCCACCATAGTTTATAGGAACTGTACAGAAAGTTTGGAAATCGGAACAAATCTGTATATCTTGGAAAATCATTGATAAATTTAATTGTCGTTTCAATGCTTAGGGCCGAGTAATTTCGGCAAATCGAAACTCATCTTGCGTAAAACACTAGCTAAATTAACCGTTATTAAACTACGCCTCCGTTCTCTGCAAAAGAATCGAAGGTGGAGCTATGCACGTGCTATTCACGGTGTATATGCATATCGGTGGCCTCTCTGTCAAAATGCTGCCTCTCTGTTCATTCTCGGCTGCCTCTCTGTTATATACAAGAAAACGGATGATCGACATTCACAAAACAGGTAAGAGAAGGGCTGTTTGTAAAACATGCATGCCCCCCATATGGGCTGTCCGTTGTAGTGGCAGCCATTGTGTGAATACGATTTTTGTCACTGTGACCTTGACCTTTGACCTAGTGACCTGAAAATCAATAGGGGTCATCTGCGGGTCACGATCAATGTACCTATGAAGTGTCATGATCCTAGGCAAAAGCGTTCTTGAGTTATCATCCGAAAATCATTTTACTATGTCGGGTCACCGTGACCTTGACCTTTGACCTTGTGACATCAAAATCAATAGGGGTCATCTGCAAGTCATGATCAATCTACCCATGAAGTTTCATGATCCTAGGCGTATGCGTTCTTGAGTTATCATCCGAAAATCATTTTACTATTTCGGGTCACAGTGACTTTGACCTTTGACCTTGTGACCTCAAAATCAATAGGGATCATCTGCAGGTCACGATCAATGTACCTATGAAGTGTCATGATCCTAGGCAAAAGCATTATTGAGTTATCATCCGAAAATCATTTTACTATTTCAGGTCACCGTGACCTTGACCTTTGACCTTGTGACCTCAAAATCAATAGGGGTCATCTGCAAGTCATGATCAATCTACCCATGAAGTTTCAAGATCCTAGGCGTATGCGTTCTTGAGTTATCATCCGAAAACCATTTTACTATTTTTGGGTCACCGTGACCTTGACCTTTGACCAAGTGACCTCAAAATCAATAGGGGTTATCTGCGATTCATGATCAATCTACCCATGAAGTTTCATGATCCTATGCGTATGCGTTCTTGAATTATCATCCGGAAACCATTTTACTATTTCGGGTCACCTTGACCTTTGATCTAGTGACCTCAAAATCAATAGGGGTCATCTGCAAGTCATGATCAATCTACCCATGAAGTTTCATGATCCTAGGCGTATGCGTTCTTGAGTTATCATTCAAAAACCATTTTACTATTTCTGGTCACCATGACCTTGACCTTTGACCTAGTGACCTCAAAATCAATAGGGGTCATCTGCGAGTCATGATCAATGTACCTATGAAGTTTCATGATCCTAGGCCCAAGCGTTCTTGAGTTATCGTCTGACAACCACCTGGTGGACGGACCGACAGACCGACCGACAGACCGGCATGAGCAAAGCAATTTACCCCCTCTTCTTCGAAGGGGGGCATAAAAAATTTGGAGGGGGGTGGGGGTAGGGGGTGAGAGGGGAGTTTAATGTGGGGTGGGGTAATTTATTAGATGATTTTAACAAAAATTGGGAAAGAGTTTGGGGGGTGGGGGGTGAGAGGAGGTTTTATGTGAGGTGTGGTAATTTATTTGATGATGCTTAAAGAAAAAAATACTTTTTTGGGGGGGTGGGGAGGTTGGGGGGGAGGGATTCTGGGTAGGGGCGTGGGGTATTGTTTGAGTGGAATTCATTGTGGTATTCAGGTTAGTGTTGTCTTGTCAAAGTAATAATAAAATGTGATCATAAATAAAGAATGTATGGCAATTTAAGCAAAATGTTCCATTATCTAAGTGAAAAAGGGGCCATAATTATGTCAAAATGCTTGATACAGTGGTCTGCTCTTGTTTATAGGTTGGTTCATGTTGGTTTACAAGTATGCAACATATAAAAGCAATATGTCAAAGGATACAGGAAATATTTGGGGTAGTACGCAAACTTTAACATATATTTATTAATAACATGCATATTCCAAGTATAAAAGGGGCAATACTTATGACAAAATGCTTGATAGAGTTGTCTGCTCTTGTTTATAGGTTGGGGTCATAAAAATAAATGGGGTAGTACGAAAACCTTAACATTTGCTGCATATTCTAAGTGGAAAAAGGGCCATAATAATGACAGAATGCTTGATAGAGTTGTCTGCTCTTGTTTATAGGTCGGAATCATGTTGGTAAACAAGTATGCAAAATATGAAAGCAATATGTCAAGGGACAAAGAAAATATTTGGGGTAGTACAAAAACTTTAACATTTGCACGCAGACGCTAACGCTAACGCCGACGCCGGGGTGAGTAGAATAGCTCCACTATATATATTTCATATATAACAGTCGAGATAATAAACGGGAATGCAATCACTAAAAACAATACAACAGCATGCTTTTTTATTACCTATTTTATCTATTTTGAATCCGCGCACATTAAATTAATTATGATTTTAAATATTATTATAATTGTTCTTTTAAAATTCATTGACTAACTAATTATTTTAAAAGATGCTCATCTCGGCGTCATATTGCGGATTGCGGCTTGCCTCGGCATGTCGCGGCAGACAGATGCGAAGCATCGCAGCGAAATGCGACTTGCCACCGCATACTGCCTCGGCTTCAACGACTGACGCGGCATCGACTTGTTTCGCCTTGCCGCCGGGGATCGCCAAATAAGTTTGTTCGGGGTTGGCTGTACTGTATGTACTGATATGTCATAGTATTATTTAGTTATATTTCAGATAAAGACTGGAGATCACTTCAGTAAATGATGACGTGTGTTCTATAATTAGTGGCCACACATGTTAATTCAATCAGCGTTGATTAAAGTTGTAAATTAGCACCTTTAAAGTGTTAATTCAATCAAAAGATAAGTATCATGTTGCGTGTGATCTATCCAGTATCAACTAGTATCAATAAGAACAGCATGATCTGACTGGCAGAATATTATTCAACAATGGCTAAAAAGTACTGTTCGGTGATAGCTATATTAAATGTCTACGTTTCTTTTGAGAAGATAGAATAGGTCTACATGTGCCTTATAATGCACGATGATATGGAAAAGACGGAATGAGAACTGACAAAATGGGCAACAATCTGTACTGCAAGGAAAAAGCGGAAATCGTAATTGTAGCTGTCAGGGGAAATGACATCACAACAACATCAAAACCAAAAGAGATTGTGGGAAGAATAACCGAAATTGTCAATGATTAACATCTAAATGGCTGTAAGCACGTGTATGTATCAGAGATAATGACATGTGGAGATTTCTCTAAATGTCAGAGATTAGATAAAATCTGCTTCGAAAGAGAGTGAAAATAAACAACTGTTTAGCGATAACATATAAGAACAATTTTATATGATTTCCTGACACAAAATATCCTGTTGACTACTCAAAAGATCTTGTGCATCTGGAGAGCTGTTCCCTTGGTAACAACGGCATGCACAAATACCAGTGCAGATTACAAAGTCAAGATTAATGTGCTGTAAAAAGATAAATGATCCATTACAAACTTTGTTATGTAATATTGTTGATGGACATGTAATATGATGTATGCACTGTTATAATCCATCTATTGTATTATTGTTATTAAAATAAAAACAACAGCACCGCCTTGCGGGTGCAGACCGCTCATTATTTTTCTTTTTAAATGTGTATGGACCTATCTCAATTTCAATCACAAAGGAGGGAGGGGTGGAGTGGAGCGGGGTGTATAGTGTGTGTGTGTGGTCATTTATTACATTATCTTCCAAAAATGCAAAAATTATGCACAAAAAAAAAATATTTTTTTTTTGGGGGGGGGATTCTTGGGTGGGATGATTGATGGTTTTTCAAAAATCAAATAATTAAAATAAATATTTGTGTTTTTAACCATGTTTGAATAAAAACAAGAGATGTGTTTGTCAGAAACACAATGCCCCCTATTGAGCCGCTTTGACTTTTTTTTAAACCTTTGACCTTGAAGGATGACCTTGACCTTGAACTTCCACCACTCAAAATGCGCAGCTTTATGAGAACGCCGCTTTGAATTTGCAAATATTTTTGTTTGACCTTTGACCTTGAAGGATGACCTTGACCTTGAAGGATGACCTTGACCTTGAACTTTCACCACTCAAAATGTGCAGCTTCATGATAACGCTGCTTTGAATTATTTTTTTTACCTTTGACCTTGAAGGATGACCTTGACCTTGAAGAATGACCTTGACCTTGAACTTCCACCACTCAAAATGTGCAGCTTCATGAGAACACCGCTTTGAAAATATATTTTTTGACCTTTGACCTTGAAGGATGACCTTGACCTTGAAGGATGACCTTGACCTTGAACTTCCATCACTCATAATGTGCAGCTTCATGAGAACGCCACTTTGAAATATTTTTAAAAAAAATTACCTTGAAGGATGACCTTGACCTTGAACTTCCACCACTCAAAATGTGCAGCTTCACGAGATAAACATGCATGCCAAATATCAAGTTGCTATCTTCAATATAAAAAAAGTTATGGCCAATGTTAAAGTTGTCAGACGGACAGACGCGATATATTCAACATTTGACCTTGAAGGATGACCTTCACCTTTCACCACTCAAAATGTTCAGCTCCATGAGATACACATGCATGCCAAATATCAAGTTGCTATCTTCAATATTTAAAAAGTTATGGCCAATGTTAAAGTTTTTTGGACGGACAGACACCATAAATTTGACATTTGACCTTGAAGGATGACCTTGACCTTGACCTTTCACCACTCAAACGTGCAGCTCCATGAGATACACATGCATGCCAAATATCAAGTTGCTATCTTCAAAAGTGAAAAAGTTATGGCCAATGTTAAAGTTTTTTTCGGACGGACGGACAGACTGACTGACATACTGACGGACAGTTCAACTGCTATAGGCTGTGACCCTACCGGGGGCATACAAATTAATTTTTTTGGGGTTGGGGGTGGGGGGTTATAGTGTGAGGGTGTGGTGTTCATTTATTAGATGATCTTTTATTTAAAAAAAATAATGGGGGGATTGAGGGGGGACTTGGGGGGCGTGGGGGATGGTTTGGGTGGTATGTAAGGTAAGAGTTGTTTTGTCAAAGTATCAATCGAATCTTATCATAAATAAAGAAGTTATGGCAATTTTAGCAAAATTTAATAATTTGACCTTGAGTGTCAAGGTCATTCAAAGGTCAAGGTAAAATTAAACTTGCCAGGTACAGTACCCTCATGATAGCATGAAAGTATTTGAAGTTTAAAAACAATAGCCTTGATATTTTATAAGTAAAGTGGATCTAAACACAAAATGTAACCATATATTCAAAGTTACTAAGTCAAAAAAGGGCCATAATTCCGTAAAAATGACAACCAGAGTTATGCAACTTGTCCTTTACTGTCCCCTTATGATAGTTTGCGAGTGTTCCAAGTATGAAAGCAATAGCTTTGATACTTTAGGGGTAAAGTGGACCAAAACACAAAACTTAACAAAATTTTCAATTATAAAGGGCCAATAATTTCATCAAAATGCCAGTCAGAGTTACATAACTTTACCTGCACAGTCCCCTTAGGATAGTTAGTAAGTGTTGCAAGTATGAAAGCAATAGCTTTGATACTTTAGGAAAAAAGTGGACCTAAACACAAAACTTAACCAAATTTTCAATTTTCTAAGTATAAAAAGGGCCCATTATTCTATCAAAATGCCAGTCAGAGTTACATAACTTTGCCTGCAAAGTCCCCTTATGATAGTTAGTAAGTGTTTCAAGTATGAAAGCAATAGCTTTGATACTTAAGGAATAAAACGGACCTAAACACAAAACTTAACAAAAAATTTCAGTTTTCTAAGTATAAAAAGGGCACATAATTTTGTCAAAATGAAAGCCAGAGTTATGTAACTTTGCCTGCCCAGTCCCCTCATGAAAGTAAGTAAGTGTACCAAGTTTGAATGCAAAAGCATTGATACTTTATGAGAAAAGCGGACCTAAACGCAAAACTTAACCGGACGCGGACGCCGATGCCAAGGTGATGACAATAGCTCATAATTTTTTTTCAAAAAATAGATGAGCTAAAAATGTTTTAACTATATATTTGAATGTTATGTGTTAGTATGTATCATTAGCCATAAAATTGATGCTCATTTTACAAGTAACACGGATTTTGTGTAATTAAGAAAATATGTATTTGTCAAATCACATGTGTAAAACCACAATTTATACAAGGTGGTACATGTATTTATCATTTCATACTGTAATTGTCAATGAATGCTGTATTTTGGGTCGGGTGTCTTTATTTCCATGATATGTAATAAATCTTGAATCTTGTCAATCAATTGTCTTATTTTATTTTTGTTTTTCATAGGCGTTTATAGGAATTTAAAACTTATCGTTCTAATGCACTTACCTTTTCAGCGACCCTTCTGCATCATATTCCGTTCCTCTGACTGCACAACATTTACACAAGTATTTCAAATTTCTATCTGACCAAGAGCAGTGATGCAAATCAGAATGACGAACTGACAAATGACCAATCAACAGCTTCTGAGGAGGACAAAACTGTTACATTATTTGGTGGGAAATTAAACTCTACATTCATGGAAACAGAGAAAGCTTCTCACCTTTTGAAAAACACCTTAGGTAAGGGGTTGGGCCAAAAGAAAATGGTTACTTTTGATAAATAATATACCAAACATATAGACAAGCACTCTCACAACAAAACAAGCTGTTTCTCAGATGATTGTGGTGTCTGGGATACAAACAGCGGCAGCTCTCCCAAGACATTTTATTAAATTGGTAGCTACGGTAAGAATAACGTGTTTTGCTCTTTAACACGTGTCCAACAGAAAAAAAGAATATATGTACCTATGGATCCACAAGCTTATATATCTCGAGTTGTTGTGGTTCAGAAGTATTATACTTCTTTGAAGAAGAAGAAGGTCACTTGGTTGGGAGACGAAAAGGTTGCAAAGTACGGTAGCTTTAGTAGAATATGTTAGTAAATTCCCAGGTCTAAGTTCTCACGGCAATTCACGACAGCAATGTGAGTTTCTCAGGACATCGGATTATGTAATGGAAGAGGTAACGGATTTGCTAAAGTCAAACAAACCCAAACAAGTATATGACAAACTCAAGAATAAGTATGATAAAGAGACACGCCAAGGTAATATCCAACGTAACAAAAAGTGTGAAAAAAGCTGAAGCACAACCTTCATCAGGACGTATACAAAATGTTGCTGACCATATATTACAGTTAGAAAATATGGTATCGCAAAACCACCCATATGTCAGGTCAATTATTCGTACCAATCAAAAGACATCATGTATTATCTTATATACGGACGAACAACTGGAAGATTTGCAAAACATTAGTTGTAGAGGCCACTCAATTCTAGGTGTTGATAAAACTTTCAATTCATGTGATATGCATGTGACAGTTACCCGTTACAAGCAACTTAGTGTCAACAGACAACAGATGGACATTAATCCAATATTCATAGGTCTAATCTATATTCATGATAATAGTGACATTGAGTCGTACTGCCACTTCTATTATGTCCTGAAAATGGAATTATACGGCTCATCTCTCGACTCCCTAGTCATTGGCAGTGACGACAAACACTCTGTTGTAAAAGCAGTTACAACCGCATTCCACGAGGCAACCCATGTGCTTTGTACACGACATCTCCAACAAAACGCAAAACAAGGGACAAAATTGTCACAAAACCAGGTTTTCATTGTGAAAAAAAAATCTGATAAAGGGAGAAAACTCAAACTGAACTTTTGAAATGAACAAACAAAATTAACCCCCTTTGTAAGTTTGTTTTAAAAAAAATCTATTTTTAGTCGTGGCGACCTTGACATTGGAGATATTGACGTGATTCTTTCGTGCGACACACCGTACCATGATGGTGAACAAATGTGCCAAATGATTTTAAAATCTCACAATGAATGACATAGTTATGGCCAGGACAAGCTCATTTATGGCCATTTTTGACCTTTGAACTCAAAGTGTGACCTTGACCTTGGAGATATCAACGTAATTATTTCGCGCGACACACCGTCCAATGATGGTGAACAAATGTGCCAAATGATTTTAAAATCTGACAATGAACGACATAGTTATGGCCCGGACAAGCTTGTTCCGCCAGCCCGCCAGCCAGCCCGCCAGCCCGCCCGCCCGCATTCGCCAATCTAAAAACCAGTTTTTTCCTTCGGAAAACCTGGTTAACAAAAGCTCATTAACGACGCTGTTACCCATACATGCCATAAATTTTCAGACCGATTCCGGGATATTGAGCTAAATTTTCCGGGAAATTTGCAATTTTCCGGGACATGTATACATATAGCGATATATATAGACATATATGCATTTTTTGGTACAAGTTATTTGTCACATTGTAAATTGAGTACATTACTAATTAATATATTGTTAGCATCTAAAACGATTTTATGCATCGTTGATTATCACGGGCATTAATATTTTTTTAGTGTACAATCTCCATCGTTAAATCAATCTTTATATGCCATTTTTGCCGAGTCACAATTTTTTTTTATTAAAGCCATCGTGATGGCCGGTGCGCCTAGCAACATAAAATTGTTTAATATATCCGCCTAATAGGCGATTCAAATTATGTTTAATTAGTATATGTTACAGTAATTGTTTCAATAATTATTTATCTTAAAGACGACAAAGATACACATTGTGTGTTGATGTTTTTGTAATTTAATCTCGCGTACAAAATAATGTTTTGATATAACCGAATTATGCATGAAATGCACAATTTCCACGAGGACAACATCCATGTTTTCATTAAAAGTCTCCGAAGTAACTGTCCAAGATTATATCGTGGGGGATTACACAATACGGACCGATAAGTTTGCTTGGAATAACACAGCCACTGAAGCTATAGATTGATATTAACACGGGGTTATTCACGCATCACTAATTCACAACCGCATGAATCTTCAGACAGATTTCTGGGACTGCGGGACACGATCTTCTTTTCCGGGACAATCCCGGACAACCTGGGACGTATGGCATGTATGCGGTTACCCTAAAACAACGGTCCGACATACTAGATAACTAGATAAGATCTTTGGTGATGGGGGCATTCTTGACAGTGACGACATTATGATCTGTTTTGAAGAAAAGTGTGATCCGTTAGAAAGTCACTGCGCGGAAATATTACAAAACTGTGTGCGTTATTTCCAAGACCGACTAAGACCACAACTTAAGACAAAGGTTAGTGATCCAAAGACAAAGGTTAGTGATCCAAAGTTAGATGATAAAGTTGACAGCCACTGGATTAACAATAAGCAGGCCATTGATTGGAAATCCAAGCCCTTGAAAGACTTGGTCGACACTCTGTACACAATAGTTCAAGGTCAATATCACGAACTGCGGGCTGCCTTAATTGGTTCCCGCAAGTATCATTTGCCAGGAACACATTAGCAATTCCAAGTCACAAACCCAAATATGTTACCATGACTGACCAGCAGAGACAGCAACTGTTAAATAGATTCAGGCGCCACCCCATTCAAAAACCAGGTTACTTGACCTCAACCAATGGACAGTCAACCGTAGTTGCACCACGCACCATGGTAAAAAAAACAGGTCAGCAGAAAAAAACAAACACACTCGCACGGTTACTATGAAAAAACAAAACGGGTAAATAGCAATGTATGACTCATATATACTGACTACCAAATGTCTGGAATAGATTTTTGTAAGAATTACGAGCTCACATTGTGATCATCAGGCTACGTTATAGCCCTCGCATAATCGAAACCAGATATCTACATACCAGCTGAAATAAATTCAAATGAGAATTAAGAATTCACCTAGTGATCATGCCGAAAATAAAATACAAAACATTGCTTATTATCACAGCTGTTGTGTTTGTCAAATGTAAATATTGGCGTGGAACTGACCAACAGCATCTGTACATATACAGTTTGAATATATTTCATTCTCGTAATTACAAAATGGAAACAATCCCTCATTATCAATTCTGACTTTAAAGTTTAATGACTTTTTATTGTAATACTTTTGTAATCTGCACAAACATGAAACCTAGAGATCCCATTTGGGGATTTTATGATAAAATCACAGAAGAATATAAGGCCAAGTGTAAAGCATGTTCATGTGAAGTGAGTGCCAAAGTTGAAAGACTAAAAACTCATCTTCAAAAATGTTCTAAGGCAGTGCAAGTGAGCAAAGCTACAGATAGTGCTACATCAAGTGAGGTCTGTGTTGCTGACAGTGCAAACCCACCTACTACACTCAAACGCCCAAGCAATGTTGAACAAGCAGTGTTAACACCAAAACGCCTTCAACAGCAACTTTTGAATGAGTTTACCCTTCAAACCAGTGACAGTGCGCGTGTATCACTTGATGAACAAAAAGCTAGGTTCTTCTTTGCCTGCAATGTTCCTTTCAATGTTGCTGAAAGCTCATGCAGTGTTTAAGGACATGATCACAATGTTGAGACCAGGATATAACCCGCCCTCAAGGAAAGACATCAGTGGTCCCCTGCTTGACAAAGTCCACAGCAAGCTGACCAGTACAGTGAAGGACAAACTGCAAGGCAAAGACGTCACCATGATGCAGGATGGATGGTCCGACATCCATAACAGCCCTGATTCATCGCCACCAGTGTCTACTGTGACAGAGAGGCCTTCTTCATATCAGCTACAGATGCGGGCTCCAATAAGAAGACGGCCTCCTATTGCACAACCTTAGCCAAGGATGCAATAAAGGAAGTGCAGGACGAGTTTGGTTGCAGGGTTACCTCTGTGGTCACTGACAATGAGAAAAAGATTGAGACCATGAGGAAAACTCTTAATGATGATGACCCAGACTTAACTGTGTATGGCTGCTCTGCTCATTGGCTAAACCTTCTGGGCCAAGATATTACCCCATCGTCAGTGATGAGCCAAGTGGTTGAAATAAACAAGTATTTTAGAAATCATCACAGTCCAGGTGCCCTACTCAGTGCTATCGATGGTGCTGTGAAGCCGCAGTTACCAGCGGACACCAGATGGAACAGCCAAAACAGCTCTGGACACCTACATCAGAAATCGCCCTTACATGATGCTTTAAACAAGGCACAGTCAGATTCATGTATGCTGGCCGATGCATGTGAGTTGAAGCTGGACCTACTGGCCAACAAAGACCTTCAGCCTCATCACAAGCGTGTTTCCCAGAGGTTCAACCAAGCCATGACACCGTCCCACTTACTGGCAAATGCTGTCCATCGAGTATACAGTGGTCAAAAGCTTACACCATCTCATCACTGTGAGTGTAGTTCAGGAGTACATCATGGAGTCATGCCCAGAAGCCCTTCCAGACCTGCTGAATTTCACGCCAAAGGCTGTTGAAATCCCTTGTGCTCTGAGCAATAACAATGTGATAACTAAAATGCAACCAAAAGTGTGGTGGTCCTGTTTAGAGAAGGCTTCAGTGGTTGATTCCATATTGTGCAACATCGCTAGAAAAGTTCTTCAAATGCCAAGCAGTTTAGCCTTGCTCGAACATATCTTCTAAAATTTTGGAACTATACAGACAAAGCTCAGAAATAGACTCGGCATTCAGAGAGCAGCGAAGCTTGTTGACTGTTACCGTATTCTCAGAGGCCCACAGGAGCTAGACTGGTGAAATGTGACTGCATGTGTACAAATGATTATGTAACTGATGCAAACAAAAAGTTTTATGATGAACACAGACCAAATATATGAGTCATTGTAAGAAAGATGCCAGAGTCTGTTTAAGGAATGTCTATAAATAATACATATTAATTTATCATATTCATTGATTATTTATGTCTTGTATTAATAATATGAAGAGACTATATTTATTTTCATATTGTTAGGTTAAAATCATGATAAAAGTCCATTTATCAATTTCAGATTGCTTTATGTTATTAATATCATGTTTTTTCCTAAGAAACTGTGACTAGATATTGTAATTAATAGAACAACAGTCACTTTGAAGTCTGCAGTAAAATCTCATATATCATACAGTTACAATATGTTAATTCTATTTCAATATTATTGCCAACAATTCTACAGCATTTGCTAACTCTTTTTTCTTTACAAATAACAATAGAGGCTAGCAGAGAAGTAAGGATGATAACAAGAGCTGTCAGAGGACAGCGCGCTCGACTATTCGAGTGCTTGAAATTATAACGTAAGCCATCATGGGGAAATTGTTCATATTCAATAATTGATAAGACAATCTTTCAAAAATAAAAAAAGGAAAAAAAAAATTGGGGGGGTAGGGGGTGGGAGGGGGGTATAATGTGGGGTGTGGTAATTTATTGGATGCTTAAAAAAAAAATTTGGAGGGGGTAGGGGGGGGGTGAGAGGGGGGGGGGGTATAATGTTGGGTGGGGTAAACAAGTATGCAAAATATGAAAGCAATATGTCAAGGGACAATGAAAATAAATGGGGTAGTACGAAAACTTTAACATTTGCTGCATATTCTAAGTGGAAAAGGGGCCATAATTATGACAAAATGCTTGATAGAGTTTTCTGCTCTTGTCTATAGGTTGGGGTAAATTATCAGGGATCATATTTTCCCGCAACATCAATCGGTCCGGATATAAATGGGAAAAAGTATCCGAAAATGTAAATCCGAAATAATGACAAATTACGTTAAAATATATACCATTGATTTTGTCATTCATAAAGGTGGTATAATACATGTACAAGTAAAATTCCCTTAGGCATTTTTTTTAAACGGAACGAGTTTTCTCAACTGGTTTTATCATTTGGTATTTCATTGTTGTTTAGTGTGCTGTTTTATCAGACTTTTTTCGTCGTTGTCAATATTATTAATCTGTGTAAGTCTATACCGATGTTTTAAATTGTTGTCGACTCGATAATAGCTTACAAACATGCACTAAACCAAACAAATGTCTGTGCGTAGGTTGGCTACTGACAACAACAACCAAATATTTAATAAATAATTTGTTGTCAAATAACCCACGGCCGATAGTTTAGATGCGTAGGGATTTAATCACGAGAGCGAATCATTTGAAACCACGCATCTAATTTTCCGGTCGTGAGTTATTCAACAACAAAGTATAAAGTTCACGAATTATTTCGATTCTAACACGGTTTTACTAAAGATTTATTCAATGTATATTATTTTTCTTGTGTACTATTTTATGTGAAGTTCCGCCCATAAAAATAACTTTCGGCTGTTCTGTCGATCAGATCCGCGACTTTTATAATTATATTACCGGATTATTACGCTGGTGGAAAATGTATCGGCATGTTTTGTTTAGTTACAGCGCGTGCATTCAGACGCGTCTTTTCGGATGCGTCTTTAATCCACTCTTCACAAGTTTGAGAGTCTTGGTCTGACGTGCAATAAACCGGTCCTGACCGGTTTAAAGACTGCAGCGAATGGTTTATCACACCTTATCGAGATAAGAATGTAATTAGGGTGTGTTAGCATGTACACTGTGTACTAGTTATCGATTTCATGACATGGGAATTTTAATAGCAAAAAGAATCGGACCGACTGTTTGGGATTTTCAATCGGTCTTTCATGACACCAATCGGTCTAGGACCGACAAAACCGAAAATAATATGATCCCTGGGGGTAATGTTGGTAAACAAGTATGCAAAATATGAAAGCAATATGTCAAGGGTCAATGAAAATAAATGGGGTAGTACGCAAACTTTAACATTTGCAGCTTATTCTAAGTGGAAAAGGGGCCATAATAATGACAAAATGCTTGATAGAGTTGTCTGCTCTTGTTTATAGGTTGGGGTCATGTTGGTTAACAAGTATGCAAAATATGAAATCAATATATCAAGGGACAAAGAAAATATTTGGGGTAGTACGAAAACATTTGCACGCTAACGCAGACGCTAACGCAGAATCCGACGTGAGTAGGATAGCTCCACTATTTATATTTTATATATAATAGTCGAGCTAAAAAACAATTACAACTGCATGTTTAATGAAGAACAAGGGACAAAATTGTCACAAAACCAGGTTTTCATTGTGAAAAAAAATCTGATAAAGGGAGACAACTCAAACTGAACTTTTGAAATGAACAAACAAAATTAACCCCCTTTGTAAGTTTGTTTTCAAATAAATCTATTTTTAGTCGTGGCGACCTTGACATTGGAGATATTGACGTGATTCTTTCGTGCGACACACCGTCCCATGATGGTGAACAAATGTGCCAAATGATTTTAAAATCTCATAATGAATGACATAGTAATAGCCCAGACAAGCTCATTTATGGCTATTTTTTACCTTTGAACTCAAAGTGTGACCTTGACCTTGGAGATATTGACGTAATTTTTTCGCGCGACACACCATCTAATGATGGTTAACAAATGTGCCAAATGATTTTAAACTCTCGCAATGAACGACAAAGGTATTGCCCGGACAAGCTTGATCCGCCTGCCCGCCAGCCAGCCCGCCCGCATTCGCCAATCTAATAACCAGTTTTTTCCTTCGGAAAACCTGGTTAAAAAATAGTATTACCCAGTATTGCCCACTTTCAGAGCATTGCCGGGGGCAGGAAAAACCGGGTTCTCCCGGGGCAGGTTTTTCGTGCCAACCCTGATTGATATAGTTGTATGTATGTACGATTTATCTATTAATATTGATTTCTATGAGTATTAGAATTATTTATGTTTTGAATGTTTATACACTTGACAAAACCAGGTATAATACATGTAGCAAAAGCATTTTTATCATATTGACACATGGGTAATCAGATTGCGAGCTGCGGGTAATCAGATTTTCACCTTTAATCAGAGGCAATTTATTAATAATAATTAACACCCCACTGATAAGATAACAGGATTAACACCTTGAATCAGCTGTGATGTAATTAAAACTCCATTTACAGTTTAACTGTGCATTCCGTTGATATTTCTATCATGAAATAAATGAACCACATTCTAAATGCTCCGTCTTATATATTTCTTTATAAATTTTAATGATAATCATACCTGGTTTTCTGTTGTTGTTGTTTTTTTTGTTCACATTTGTTCACAGTATAATCATGATCTTGAATTGTGCAACATTACTACCTTCTTTGCATATGTGTATGTAACATAGTTGTATATATATTTTATTTTTTTATTCTATATATTTATCTTATGTACCACGTATAATGTACCATACATTTATATACACATATATAAAGTGCTTACTGCTTATTCTTTGATTATAAGAGTAATTTAATTAAATAGTTGAACATTGAATGAATTCCTTTTAAATTTCCTTTTCAGGTATTACCCTCAGACAGTATTGCCGGATGGTGAGGCAGGAGATTGAACTTCCCTGGTCTTGCGACCAGTGTCAGGAAAATCCTGCTGCAGATCCCGACCATGCCGCCGCCAAACCCTCTGCCTATGAACCCGCCGACCATGCTGCAGACGAATTCGAAGACCATGCTGCCGATAAACCTGCCGACCATGTAGCGGACGAACCAGCAAACCATGCCGCCGACAAAGATCATGCAGCCAACGTGATTCATGATAATTCCTTCAATGCCCATGGAGAGATAAGAGAGAGACCTCACATAGAGGACGGGTGTCATTAATCAGTAATCAGTGTTCTTCCTTACACATTAATATATGATTGACACAGAGTACATCAAGTCCGACTATTTTCTGGTTGACGACATCAGATTCGATGGTGCTCGTCACATTCTTTTCACAACACCAGTACAACTTCCACTTCTACAGCGGCCAAGCGGTGGTTTATTGACGGGACCTTCAAGGTTGTGAGTCGTACGTTTTACCACCTGATGTCCATCTACGCATTCATCAAGAAAGACAATTCAGTCAAACAGGTGACATTACTGTTTGTCCTCATGTTCTGTCGGCAGAAGAGTGACTATGTTGCTGTAAGTTTATTGATTTATTTGTAATTTTTCAATTATTAATTAAACATTGCAATCTGCGGAAACTGCATGTATGAATATAATGTATTTTGATCATAACCATGTACTGACACAAGTGATAGAACTATTACTTAGTTATTACATTATTACATTAAAATTTTAAGTAATTATTTAAGAAATGACAACTTTTGAATGATACACTCACGTTTTACATTTCTATTTCAGGTGTTTCAATCCCTGATCCAGCATCTTGCCCCAGACCAGGCCAACGTTGAGTGGTTCATGTTGGAATATGAAGCAGGTAAGAACGATTAATACTTACATTGAAATTAAATATTGTTTCCAAGATTAATTTAGTGAACAAAAACAAAATTCTATAAGATCCTGTCAATTTGTAAAAATTAAATGGTGTTTCTTCAACATTTTTCCAACATTTTTTTTAAATATTTTAGATCTATTTAATCATACATGCCATACGTCCCGGATTGTCCGGGAATGTCCCGGAAATGAAGAACGTGTCCCGCAGTCCTGGAAATCTGTCAAATGTCCCAGATTTCACAAAATCCATAAATACATGTACCTTATCTTAGGCTTAAATGCATCTCGAATCTGTGTTCCCACTAATCCGCAGCGTCTCCATGGCAATGCCTACCCGAATAGGCGACCCCCCGAATAGGTGGCTACGTGACGTGTCAAAATCGATCAATTAACAGGGGTCCTGTTATCATATAGATTGTCTCACGTTTGCAGTCACAACCCTGATTGATATACTTGTATGTATGTACGATTCATCTATTAATATTGATTTCTATGAGTATTAGACTTATTTATGTTTTGAATGTTTATACACTTGACAAAACCAGGTATGATACATGTAGCAAAAGCATTTTTATCATATTGACACATGGGTAATAAGATTGCGAGCTGCGGGTAATCAGATTTTCACCTTTAATCAGAGGCGATTTATTAATAATAATTAAGACCCCACTGATAAGATACAAAAAATGTAACAGGATTAACACCTTGAATCAGCTGTGATGTAATTAAAACTCCATTGACAGTTTAACTGTGCATTCCGTTGATATTTCTATCATGAAATAAATGAACCACAATCTAAATGCTCCGTCTTATATATTTCTTTATAAATTTTAATGATAATCATACCTGGTTTTCTGTTGTTGTTGTTTTTTTTTCACATTTGTTCACAGTATAATCATGATCTTGAATTGTGCAACTTTACTACCTTCTTTGCATATGTGTTTGTAACATAGTTGTATATATATATATGTTTTATTTTTTATTCTATATATTTATCTTATGTACCACGTATTATGTACCATACATTTATATACACATATATAAATTGCTTACTGCTTATTCTTTGATGACTAGAGTAATTTAATTCAATAGTTGAACATTGAATGAATTCATTTTTAATTTCCTTTTCTGGTATTACCCTCAGACAGTATTGCCGGATGGTGAGGCAGAAGATTGAACTTCCCTGGTCTTGCGACCAGTGTCAGGAAAATCCTGCTGCAGATCCCGACCATGCCGCCGCCAAACCCTCTGCCTATGAACCCGCCGACCATGCTGCAGACAAACTCAAAGACCATGCTGCCGATAAACCTGCCGACCATGTAGCCGACGAACCAGCAAACCATGCCGCCGACAAAGATCATGCAGCAAACGTGATTCATGATAATTCCTTCAATGCCCATGGAGAGATGTCAATTTGTAAAAATTAAATGGTGTTTCTTCAACATTTTTCCAACATTTTTTAAATATTTTAGATCTATTTAATCATACATGCCATACGTCCCGGATTGTCCGGGAATGTCCCGGAAATGAAGAACGTGTCCCGCAGTCCTGGAAATCTGTCAAATGTCCCAGATTTCACAAAATCCATAAATACATCCACCTTATCTTAGGCTTAAATGCACCTCGAATCTGTGTTCCCACTAATCCGCAGCGTCTCCATGGCAATGCCTACCCGAATAGGCGACCCCCCGAATAGGTGGCTACGTGACGTGTCAAAATCGATCAATTAACAGGGGTCCTGTTATCATATAGATTGTCTCACGTTTGCAGTCACAACCCTGATTGATATACTTGTATGTATGTACGATTCATCTATTAATATTGATTTCTATGAGTATTAGAATTATTTATGTTTTGAATGTTTATACACTTGACAAAACCAGGTATGATACATGTAGCAAAAGCATTTTTATCATATTGACACATGGGTAATCAGATTGAGAGCTGCGGGTTATCAGATTTTCACCTTTAATCAGAGGCGATTAATTAATAATAATTAAAACCCCACTGATAAGATACAAAAAAATGTAACAGGATTAACACCTTGAATCAGCTGTGATGTAATTAAAACTTCATTGACAGTTTAACTGTGCATTCCGTTGATATTTCTATCATGAAATAAATGAACCACAATCTTAATACTCCGTCTTATATATTTCTTTATAAATTTTAATGATAATCATACCTGGTTTTCTGTTGTTGTTGTTTTTTTGTTCACATTTGTTCACAGTATAATCATGATCTTGAATTGTGCAACTTTACTACCTTCTTTGCATATGTGTATGTAACATAGTTGTATATATATATATATATGTTTTATTTTTTTATTCTATATATTTATCTTATGTACCACGTATTATGTACCATACATTTATATACACATATATAAATTGCTTACTGCTTATTCTTTGATGATTAGAGTAATTTAATTCAATAGTTGAACATTGAATGAATTCATTTTTAATTTCCTTTTCAGGTATTACCCTCAGACAGTATTGCCGGATGGTGAGGCAGGAGATTGAACTTCCCTGGTCTTGCGACCAGTGTCAGGAAAATCCTGCTGCAGATCCCGACCATGCCGCCGCCAAACCCTCTGCCTATGAACCCGCCGACCATGCTGCAGACAAACTCAAAGACCATGCTGCCGATAAACCTGCCGACCATGTAGCCGACGAACCAGCAAACCATGCCGCCGACAAAGATCATGCAGCAAACGTGATTCATGATAATTCCTTCAATGCCCATGGAGAGATGTCAATTTGTAAAAATTAAATGGTGTTTCTTCAACATTTTTCCAACATTTTTTAAATATTTTAGATCTATTTAATCATACATGCCATACGTCCCGGATTGTCCGGGAATGTCCCGGAAATGAAGAACGTGTCCCGCAGTCCTGGAAATCTGTCAAATGTCCCAGATTTCACAAAATCCATAAATACATCCACCTTATCTTAGGCTTAAATGCACCTCGAATCTGTGTTCCCACTAATCCGCAGCGTCTCCATGGCAATGCCTACCCGAATAGGCGACCCCCCGAATAGGTGGCTACGTGACGTGTCAAAATCGATCAATTAACAGGGGTCCTGTTATCATATAGATTGTCTCACGTTTGCAGTCAAACCGAAAAGGCGGCATTGTTTAATGTGGTTGCTAGTCGGCTTTTATATACTACGTTATAATTTCCCTCTGCGTAAGTGAAAAAAAGTTTTGTTCACACAACTGAAGTCCAACATCGTTGAGTAAAAAAATAAAAGCAGGTTATGTTCGCACGTTTAACTGACAAAGAAGTTGAGTTTGATTAAATGTCATCCTCAATTGATTTATTTCTGTCTTGTTCTCAAACCCCCAGTAATTATAACAATACAAATAATAAGTGCATTTGAATTGCGTTCGCAATTGTAAGCACCATTGTGACTTGCGGCTATTGCACTAGATTTTCGGACGCTCTTGCTTTTCGGACACCCTAAATGTATCCCAGACAATTCTACTTTTTATTTTTTTCTTCCTGCAGATGATGTGACATGTACACAAAGTCAATTCGGTGCTCTTTTCTAACACGAAAAACACGTGGCTTGTACCTAAAAACGGAAGTAGTTATGTTTAATTTGACGTTAATAGATCTAGTGTATTTCGGATACTGTAGGCTTTCGAACTTAGCAATTTAGGATGTGAAAAAAATGCGTACCAAAAATGCATTAATGTCTATATATATATCGCTATATGTATACATGTCGCGGAAAGTTGGCAATAGTCCCGGAAAATTTAAGTCAATGTCCCGGAATTGATCTGAAAATTTATGGCATGTATGATTTAATAAATACATTTCATTTCTAATCACTATTTTTTAAATGAGGGTTTGTCCATTAAATTTCCATGGAATTTTTGTTTTGTCAAAGAAATATTATATGGATAAATATGATTTCAATTTTAAACAAGGGACACAATTGTCACAAAACCAGGTTTTCAATTTGAAAAAAAAAGTATGATAAAAATTGACAAGTCAAACTGAACTGATTGTTCATATTTACCCCCTTTATTTCAAAATAAAACTATTTTTAGTCGTGGCGACCTTGACCTTGGAGATATTGACGTAATTCTTTTGTGTGACTTACCCTACAATGATAGTGAACAAATGTGCCAAATGATTTTAAAATCTCACAATGAATGACATAGTTATGGCCCGGACAAGCTCATTTATGGCCATTTTTTACCTTTGAACTCTAAGTGTGACCTTGACCTTGGAGATATCGACGTAATTCTTTCGCGCCACACACCGTCCAATGATGTTGACCAAATGTGCCAAATGATTTTTAAATCTCACAATGAACAACAAAGTTATGGCCCGGACAAGCTTGCTCCCCCCGCCCACCGACATTCGCCAATCTAATAACCAGTTTTTTCCATCAGATAACCTGGTTAAAAATGTAAATACTAATACCAAATTAATGTATATTATATTTGTTACTGTTTGTTATGTAAAATTAAATAAAAGTACAAAAGTATAAATGTTGTTTTCAATTGGTCTTACTATTTTAGGAATGTGTCACTTGTGAAGAATGACTCATTTGGTGTGAAATGTTTACTCAAAATACCAGACTTTTCACACCTGGCATAGATGAGGAATTTAGAACCGTTGAGCTCCAGACAGTGTCAGTAGTCTTCATTTTAGATACTGTAACCATTGCATACGGTTCATTAAGTTTATGATGGTGAAAAAAAAATTGATTCTAATACAGATTTTTTTATTTTCTACATTTAATTTAGATTCAAGTTTTTGGTTCTTTACAATGGAAACAAAATCAGTTTATGACTACTTATGTGAACAAATTTTCAATTCTAATTCAGATTTGTTTTTATTTTCTACATTTTTATATTCAAATTTTTGGTTCTTTACAATTACAAAAGAGATATAAAATATAAATCACAGGTACTTAGAAAAAAAAAATTGGTCCTTATATTATATATATATATATATATATATATATATATATATATATATAATGAGGCCCCACAATTTTTTTCAAATACCTGTGGTATAATTCAGCAATATTTTATTTAGTAAGAGTTTTATATTTGATATTTGTTTTTTAATATTTACACGAACACATTAATTTAATCAAACTGTATTTAACTTTTTTTTCCAAATTACTAAAACTTTTCTGATAGCAAGAAAAAATTGATTGAGTATAATCATCAATGAATTGCAATGTTATAGTGGAAACAATATTTGATTAACTCAAATTTGACTCAATCAACACTGGAGTCAAATTAATCAAAGTTGTTTGCACAGGTAATTATTGCCCATTCATACTGCTATGAATGAATGGACAATAACACCTACACTTCAACACCGTTATTTTGAACACTGATTATCCAAAGTCACCGTTACTCGAAGTATTTTTCGGGTACTGATTTTGGTTCTTCTTTGTTTAATGTAAAATTTCAATGTTAATCCGAACTTGATAAAACCGAAGAAATCGTTAATTCAAAGTGATTCAGTCCTTCCCAGCACTATAATTCGCATCTCATTATCAATCTTTAATCCGAAGTAAAAACTGCAAAATACTGAGCGTAATTTCACACCTTTGTCGTGGCGTGTCAAAAGCTGATAATTACACCTTTGTCGTCTGCGCGAACGTCGGTGTTCAGAGAGACATCGCGTATTAGTTAAAAAAATGTTAATTCATTACCGAAAATGTATTAAAATGGATGTATGTCTGATAATTTGTGCTATTCATTATATTTAATATGTTCTGAAATAAGACAAAAATAAAAACAAGAAAAAGATTCGTTTTAATCCTCTGTTTGTTACAAGTGGAAATCTATTGCTATCTGACTAGTTTACGCTTTTCAGTTAGCGTGTAACCGAACCATGCGAATTCCACAACGTTTCATTCAGAATCAAAGAAGTCTTGTGTCAAATTTTTATTTCGAATTATCGTTAATCCGATGTTTTTTAACGGTCCCGACGACTTCAAAATTACGGTGTTGAAGTGTATATAGCCTCTTTTCCTATGCATTCAACCACCTAAGGATTGAATCTCGCGCATGCGCGTTGTAAGGAAATATGGTGAACTTAAACTGTGCTCAATTCATCGCCTGACATTCATTTGATATTATTTCAACACAAAAGTTTAAATCAATCGATGCATAAGTATCTATTTACTTACCTTTTGACCTTAACAACCGAATGTCAGAATCAGCTGGAGTTTCCTATACATTCGTTGCTTTTGATTGGCTCGTATATTTGCGCACTTTGGCGGGGTTCTTGACGGGGAAATTGGTTGTGATGAAGAAGAACGAAATTCTATTTGATGTTTGTAATAAATTTTTGTAATCAATTTTAATAATCTAATGATAATGCGTAATAAACATGACCAGCAGTAGCTAGCAGACTTCACACTTTCAGTATAGACCAGTTGAATGTTATTGTTTACATTCGGGATTTTCCGCGCATGCGCACCGACTGGTTGGTAAAAAGCACTGGTTACAGTAACGTAAAACATGTATACATGTCTTTTGTTTAGTCAATAAAACGATACAAAAATCCGAAATAAACATTAAAACTATTAAATAATATTGCAAAAATATAACATTTAGTACCAATAAATGTATATTCATAAATATAATTTCCTCTGTATAAAAATACGAATTAGTTATTACCGGCAGATTAAAAGTGTTTGGAAGACTAAAAACTGGCAATCCAACAAAACAAAACATAAACTATTCTTTCGTATTCTTTGTGATAGTAAGATTTTGATACATTATATTTCAAAGATAATACCACATACATTAATTTGATTATAATTATAAGTGGTGTAGATAGTGTTATTGTTCATAAGCGAACGATAGTGTAAGAGGTTAATCAATTATAAAACCATGCCCTAAAAGCGGAATACATTACAATTTGTAAATATTGTAGTTATTTAATTTTCCATTGAATGAACTATCGTTTCGTTTCCATCGAATGCCATTATCATAAAGTTTAGCATACATATGAAAAACAAAAACTGCATATTATGCAAATTGAACTTTCTTTGCGTGCACTCTCTTTACTGGCGATAAGAAGTGATAACAATGTAGCATTTTATGATAAATAAATATATATATGAATTTATTTTACGCAAGTATTTTTTACCCTTTTGTTGTTTGCTTGTTTTCACGATGTCGTTTCGTACACTACAGTAACGTACAATCATAACACGTAATAGCCGAGTTTACATCTGCCGGTACACGTTAAATACGTTAATTAGGTAGCAGTGAAATTGCACAATATTTGTAATTTATAGTTATTAAACACTGTATTATTATGATTAAACTGGCTAATATATACACTAGTTACTGCTTATCCATTTCGGACAAATATCTTCATTTTTTTAAATATGTTAACATATTTTATTAAAGCAACTGTTTTGTATTTTGGCTTTACAATTTTGCTTAGATGATCGCTCAATATGCAAAGAGATGACATGGAGGTATCATAAATGATGTTTAATGACCAGACACTTGTATGCCACATGTGGTTTACGCAGGGACCCAAATAGGTCCCTGGATTTGTGACACCATGTGTTCTTTGTAATTGTTTGGACAGTATCCGATCATGTTTTTTTTTCCTTCTTTGGCACCCACCAAAAATCGGCCCTTTCCCCTTGGATTTTTCTTCCCCTCAGCTGGTAAATTTTCCCCTAGATTTCATTTTCCCCTCCTTTTTATATATAAGTAAACCTGATCCACTGTAGAAACTAGAAAAATATTGCATAATTAAATAACTGTTGCCTTGAATTTTTTTAAAAACAGTAAAATATGTTAAATTGATTATTTTAGACTTTCCTTATTTTCCCCAAAATCCGGCTTTTCGCAGATTTTTTCCCCCAAATTCAACATTTCGCGCGATTTTTTTCCCCTCAAAAAAGGTCAAGCCCTTTCCCCAAAATCAGATAAAAACCCCTGCCGATCATAACGAGATAATCGGTTTATGATAAACAAAGATGCAATAAAACACCAGGTTAAAAAGGCTGAAACAAAGAGTGTCAAAATTGGTGTGAATAATTAAATAAAAACAATTACATTTGTCAAGAAAGTTCATTTAATGTGTAACACGGTAAGTTTTTATAGGCATAAATGTTCGAATAAGTTACTATATGTTGCATACATAAAGTCGATCTATTTGCTTTTTGATTACATTCTTATTTGTGTTCATTAAATTTGATTTATTCTGAAAGAATTTCAATATCTGAGAATGTTAAATCTTAAAAATGGTCTCGAAGATGTGCCAAAAAGAGATTTTTATGGTAACCACATAATCCGAGCAGGTATATTGTGTTCCACTCCCGAGTTCGTCTATAGTAAAAAACCATGGATTCTAGATTACACGGATAAGAAACGGGACCGTTACGCCAAATATCTTGTTGTGTCTAAGTCACGTGACCGTGTCGTAACTATCGATCTTTTATCGAAGCGCCGAGGTTATAAATTTGATGTACACACTCACGTATTTTGTTAAATTATAGTTTCCTTTCTAGGCCGATTTTGACAAATTATATATCATTAGAAAGCTTACGTAACGTAGTTTTCAGATATATCAATATATATTAAGTTTTTCTTCTGATTTCGGCAGCCCGGCGAGTTATAACTTTAACATGTATACATATATATACATATATATACATGTATAAAATCACCAGCGTTCCAACTCTGTACAAAACAGTTCTATATTACATGATAAACCTAAGAGGCTGTTGCTAATCCTAAACATCGTAAAAATAATTAATAAAAAAAATGAGTTCAAATACGAGCACTGCTGCGCAATAAAGAAATTGTTTAGAAAATCGAGTACATGTATCACCCCGATCAGATCGTAGATGACCTGATTAGTAACAACTTCGTAGAAGCCTCTAAAATACATTATTGTTACTTAAAAACAGCGAAAAGACATTATTTACAAGCATATAAAAGACGACGTTTTAAAATATCATAACAGGTTTTGGCACAACTTCTTTTCATTAATGGGGTTGTGAAGAGAAAAACTAACTGATCGTTTTTAGACATAGATAGAAAGTTAGGATTTACACTTACAGCTTTGTCAAATAACATATGTCTTAAGTCATGATACAAGTAACAATCAAGAATAACATGGCTCTCATCCTCAACATTATCGCAAAAGGGGCACTTCCGGTCTAGTACGTCCAGCCGCTCGTATCGCCCGGTTTCTATTCGCAGAGGTGCTACACCACAACGGAATTTACTAAATGCAGTATGATAATTAATCAGTGATACTTTAATGTTTGTAACTTGTAATTAAAATGTTTTACTTTTATAATCAGGTGTGAGTTAAATTAAAGAAAACTAAAACGAAAATTAGGTGATGTTTGTTGCATGCGGTTATTTCATAATAGACCAAAGTTTCTTAGTTATGTATATAAATCGACTTAATTAAGAATAGGTTATCATTATCAACACATATGTGCTACGGAATACATACGTATAGTGAATTCATGCGTTTTTTGTGTGATGGATTATCCGTGTATATTGTGTTCAAGGAATGTGGGTCCAAGGCAGCAAGCAATTGAATGCGATAGTTGCCAAAAATGGCAACACCGAACATGCGAAACCGGTAAGTACCATTCATGTCATTGTATACTATAATATAATAATAAAGTACAAAGTACAAGCACTGTGCTTCAAAAGATGTATAAAACAGATGCGCACAAAGTACAAGCACTGTGCTTGATTGAACTACAATGTAAATATCTTGTAAATATTAAAATTAAAAATAAAATAAAAAATACTTAGATGTATCTCTCCTTGTGTATATATTGTAAATCTTTGATTGTGTGAACATTTTGAAATAAATATTAAAACAAAAGTATATAGATGTATGTCGCCTTGTGTATATATTGAAAATCTTTGTTTATGTGTGAAAATATTGATATAAATATTTTTAAAAAAATTATATAGATGTATGTCGCCTTGTGTATATATTGTAAATCTTTGTTTATGTGTGAAAATATTTAAAAAAAAAATATATAGATGTATGTCTCATTGTGTACATATTGTAAAGCTTTGTTAGTGTGTGTAAATATTGAAATAAATATTAAAAGAAAAGTATGTAGATGTATGTCTACTTGTGTACATATTGTAAAGCTATGATACTGTGTGTAAATATATTGAAATAAATATTACAATATAAGTATATACATGTATGTCTACTTGTGTACATATATAAAGCTTTTATAATGTGTATTAATAATGTAATAAAATAAAAATAATTGTTAAAAAAATATATTTTTAAAAGTACTTAAAATGTCAGTGTTAATGTGCCGATAACGTTACCATGGTATAAACAATATTTTGTGAATTTTTTTTTTATTTTGTAAATATTTTTCAATAAAAAGTATTAAGTAAACTCTGAAAGTATTAATCATTTGTTTTTATGAATAAATTACTCATTTAGAACCCATTAATACATCAATATTTTGACTACCGTGCAAGTTGACTTAGGTACGAATTAACTTCCGTGCGAGTTAACCAAAAAACGTGCGAGTTGACTACCGTGCGAGTTGACTTAGGTACGAGTTGACTGCAAACTCAAATAAGGACAAAAACAAACAACAAATTGATTGATTTTATGTAATCAACATATAGAAACTGATTTGAACCTATTTGTCTGTAAAAACTTACCTTGTTACAGATTAACTAAATCCTCATGATGAATGTAAATGTTTTTATTTATTTAATTGTTCACACCAAATTTGACACTCTTTGTTTCAGCATTTTAACCCAGTGTTTAATTGCCCCTTTGTTTATCACAAACCGATTATCTCGATATGATCGGATACTGTCCAGACAATTACTAAGAAAACAGTGTGTCATAAACCCAGGGACCTATGCTTGTATGACTCGGTATGGGGTCTCTGCATAAACCATATGAGTCTGGTCATTAAACACAATTTATGATACCTCCATGTCATCTCTTGGCATATTAAGTCAAAAACTTAACAGTTGCTTTAATAAAATATTTGAACATATTTAAAAAAAAAAGACATTTGTCCGAAATGGATTAACAGCTAGGAACTGTTAAGTATATATAAATTAACCAGTTTAAACATAACAAAAAAGTCTTTAATAACTATACATTAAAAATATTGTACAAGTTTACTGCTACACAATTAACGTATTTAACGGGTACCTGCAAATGTAAACTCTGCTATAATGTGTAAAGATCGTGCGTTACTGCAGTGTTCGAAACATCACCATGAAAACTAGCAATCGCGTTTGGTCATCATAGTGAAATAAAATACTTGCGTAAAATAAATTAAATGTGTAGATTTATGGTATCATAAAATGCTAGATTTGTATGGCTCAGTATCACTACAGAAGAGTTTTCAATATACATGTACATGCAAAGACATTTCAATTTGCAAAATATGCAGGTGTTTTTTTTTATAATTTGAAGGCTTAAATTTATTAATATTTTCAATTCAAAATTCATTCAATGTAAAATAAAATCAAACTACATTTCAAGATTGAAATGTATTGAGCTATTTTAGGGCTTTGTTTTATAACTGATTCAATGCACCCCTTACACTAAATTTCAATCGCTGATTAAAATTAAAACAATCGCATCCACACCACTTATAGTAATATTCAAATTATTATATGTTTTATTATTTTTGAAATATCATTTATTTAAGTCTTACTTAAAAAAAGAATACGGGTATTGATAGTTTTGTTTTGTGAAATTGTAAGTATTAAGTCTTCCGACGACCTTTACTCTGATAAAATGTAATTGGCCGCGATCGAGAAGTTGACGGCCAATCTATTTTTAGTAACGGAAAACACCTCTTGTGACGTCACACAAAAACCTCCTGCATACTTAAGTATCGCTTGGGTAATCCCCAAGCTTTAGCTACATTAGTAGTTTCCGTGCTTTCTCTTTTACCACGCGCTCTTTGTGCACAGGTATTCGGATAGTAGTACATGTACATCCGTACAATTGTTTATACACTTACTTTGACACACGTGGACAATTGTTCCGACGGTATTTTAAAAACCCGGACAATGGTTCCGACGTTATTTTTGAACCCGGACAAGTGTTCTACGTTATTTTAAAAACCCGGACAATGGTTCATACTTTATTTTGACAACACTGAAAATGTATCCTTGGTTATTTTGACAGCCCGGACAATGGTTCATACGCTATTTTGACAGCATGGACAATGATGCTTACGTTTTTTACGGCCCAAGCAATGGTAGCTATGTAACTTTGACAGCACGGACCATGGTTCGTACATTATTTTGGCAACACGGACAAGTATTCTCACGTCATTTTCACAGCCTGGGCAATGGTTCCTATGTTATTTATCGTCCAAATTAAACGTGTTAATGCCATCATGGTCATTCGAGCAACATAACTTTGATTCCATACATTAACTGTTATATATCAGGCCGTCAACTGATTCCTATAATTTGCTATATTTTGGATAATTTTCCCCATATTTTTCAAAACCTATATATATTATTTTTTCCTATATTTGTTTTACTTTTTCCCTCTATTTTGTTCTGACAATTTCCTCTCTTTTTTAAATAGTTAATACTTATAAGAAGTTATACTGTCTTTAGATATTTTAATTTACAGTGTAAAAAGCTGTCCCTCCTCTTCCAAAGCATCACCGTCTTGCTGGAATGCTGTTGTACACCATTGTGATATTAATATGGACACCTTTGATGAAGAAAAATACAACCATTTCAAAGGTGAGAACACATTCTAGCAGATAGTTGTAACAGGTCTTTCCTCAGGGATGCTGTTCTGAGGGGATAGTTAATGCTCTTCCATTGTGTGTCTGATACCCATGAGATTATATTGTTTTACAATAGGTATTAATAACACAGTGCAATTTTGTTCAATTAATTATTTTGATGTTCAATTTCAAATATATTTATATGCAGAAGCTGTCAGAAAAAATCATGTTCTGTATGTACATTTTATCATATAGGATGTTTTGGTGTTATTTTCATGCCCTTAACATGTTTTATTGAAGAGTATATAGAAATTTTAATGTGCATATAATAACAAATTTATATTATATACCATTTTATGATAATACATGTATGTGAGTGATTCATGTTTTCGGTTTCAATAATTTCATTATCAATGTTATGTTGCACTCTTATGTTAGGTTGTAAAACTATGTTTTATAATGTTGTTTTTTTTGTTGATTGTTAACTTTTTAATAAAAACAAAATCAGGTGTCCACATTGATGATCACAGTGTGTTGCTGCATCAGCATATCTGCCTTGGTGGTGAAGATGAGAGACTGTTTTGTTAAGTAAAACATGAATTTAATGATTATTGACGGAAACAAGTAAGTAAGAAGTTCTCTACATATCTCTTGAACATTACTTTTACCAACCATAAAATTCCTATATTTTAACCCTTAACAAGCGCAAACCTCTTATATTTTTGTGCAAATATTCCTATAAGTTTTCCTATATTTTCACCTTAACTCAGTTGACGGCCTGGTTATATATTCATTCGCGAAGCAGTTTTATTTGCAACGATAATCAACGATAATTAAATGTTCGTTATAACTGATACTGTTTCACCTCAATTGACATTTAGATAGAGTCAATAATGTTTAAAAATAAGAATTAAAGAATGAAGTAAAATGTGTTTTTTTAATTTCCCGCCATTAATCCCAAATGAATGACTGGATTGCTTGAATTTTAAAATAATACCTAAACTATGCAAAATAGAAAACGTTCTATCATGTCTACGAAAAATGTTAAATTATTTGCTAAAAAATGGCTTACCATCTTTGTTGTGAAGTATAGCAAAAAGAACGTTTGCAATTTGTAAATAAAACTAGTTCTGTAGATTTGTTCATACGAAATATATAAACATGTGTTGTTCTGTAACGAGTATACTTGTCGGCATCTCTTTTGTGCTTAGAATAACTTGCGGTCATATTGTCGAAATGTCAACAACGACGCCTCATTGCGGTTTAATGCAAAATCGCAAACAAGTGTCAAAGAAAGTATAACATTACAAAAAACCATTTGCAAATTAAAATCCAGACTTTTAACATGTCACAATTCTACATATAGACTACATACGGATGTATAATGTTGATCGACCAACAATGTCATACATAAGTGTCAGCGAGTCGCTGAACCAATATTTAATACTTGGAGTCATCAACAGAGTGAGACAAAACATTTTTTATCTACAAGCTTGTTTTCCCTAACTGCAGTCTTATTTTGGGCGTTTACATTCACGGAGTTAGGTCACTGATAAGATTGTGTAACACTGGCGTACTTATTTAAATGTATGTGAATGTAATGCGGCTCGTAATTATTCAGACAATTCGCAAATTTTCACTGTAGTAAAGACATTTGTGAGAAAACAGTAATGCTTAACATTTTTCTAAAGTACCCATTATAGACATCTTTTGACGATTTTAAAACCTTCAAATAATCAAGTGTTGCAACGCGAACGATTGAATAATATGGAGAGTTCTGTTATTGTCGTATATTTTGTGACGCTACGAGAATTGCTTATATTATGTATAAAATATATCACTAATTGAATGGGCATGGATGACCGAATGGTCTAAGCGTAAGACTTTTAGTCCAGGGTTCAGTGGTTCGAGCCCAGTTAAAGTTTACATTGTTTCTTTCGTAAATTTTATTTTTGATTTCTACTGGAGCTTTTAAGTACAAATTTTTACATTTATCAATATAAAGCATTTACCGGCAATGACAAACTTCAACACATGCCAAAATCTGTAAAAATGTCCCTTTTACAAAGTTTTTTTCAGAGACGAAAAATAAATTAACATCAAAGCCGTTTATCTTTTTAAAAAGATATTCCTTGTTAATTATGATAATTGTGAATATATTGAGTTAGTTTAATGTATTGTATTTTTGTATTCTTAAAGTGGGTCTTCAGGGGTTGGGCGGAGGAAAGGGGCAATGTTTTTTCTCACCAGGAAATGTACATATGTAAATAATACATTGATTAGTTTTACTAAGTCCATGTCTGTATTTTGTTTTAATAATCACTGGGTAAGTGAAACTAGTAATTCCCCTGTATTAAACCGGACAAGGTTGAATCCTGGACAATTACGATGTATTCAATTGGTCTAAAGTCGGTCACTTCCATATAATATTTGGGTAAATTCAGTATGTTCGATATAATTTACGGGGAAAAGTCGGTCAGTTTCATATAATTTACGGATGAAGTCGATTTGTTCGATATATTGTACGGGTGAAGTCGGTATGTTCCATATAATTTACGGGGAAAAGTTTGTCGGTGCCGTTTAATTTACTGGTTAAGTCGGGCATTACCATACACTTTACGAGTAAAGTCGGTCAGTTAAATATAATCACGACATGAATCGTTTTTTATTATCTTTAGTGTTTTTAGTTAAGCATTTTTTATTGCACATTTCGTTTCGAGGATCATATACCCAGGGGGAAGGACTTGAGCATGTCATTTTTATTCGTTATTGTCATGTAGATTTTCATTATGAGGAATTCAGTCTTAGACTCACTACTACGGTTTTAAGTAAATTAGCGTTGTTGCTTTTTTGTTAAAAATATTGTCTGCTTTTTCAAAGTAATTTTACTTACATAAGATATGCACGGTGTAATTGTTCAATGTCTAAATACAAACTCTCAATAGAGATACGCCTATTTAATTAACCCATTTATGCCTAGCGTTTAGAAAATAGGCCTTGGCAAACAGCGTAGACCCAGATGACCCAGTCTCATCAGGGTCTGCGCTGTGTGCTTAAACGAATTTCTGTAAGAAATATTCTAAATATAGAAATAAAAATACTAGATATCCATAATTTTGGAAATAAATTGATCAAATTTAGAAGGATAGTAGAGTCCATTAGGCATAAATGGGTTAAAGTGTGTCAGTATATTTCCATCATGGAACTGCAAAGTTCCATACTAATGGCAAGTTTAGAGGTAAAGAAAATCACAAAAGTTTGTCCAAAGCGGGGCTCGTACAAGCGGATATCAAGGGTAAAGCCTAAACTATTCAGCCTTCCGGTCTGATATATATTTAGTATTATTTACATTTATAATAATATTATTGATATAAGTGATCCACGAATAATAACATTTTTTATGGAAAACAAAATGATCATTCCAAATCATTCAACCTTTTCGCATTTGTAACGCTTTACAATTTTATCGGTTTGAAATTATGATAATTCGTAAAAAATAAAAAACATAGTAATAGACAAACATCAAATGTATATGTAAATTATGTTTATGTTCTATATGTCATACAGCAGTTTATTATTTAGACCGTTAGGAATCATAGTTTTTAATTTGTGTATCCAATATGTTTCTTTACATAAACGGTCTAGATTGTTTTGAACAACATCAATTGGTACAAAGGAGAAATCTGATAAAGTGCAATCATTGTCAGTAGATCCAAAATGTGTAGCAACATGTGAAATAGGATTTATTGAACAATTTCTGATATCAAATCTATGGCTATTCATTCTGCGGGAAACATTCTGATTAGTTTGTCCAACGTATTGTTTATTACAATTTTTACATGTAATAAGATATATAACATTGCGCGAAGTACAATCAACATCATAGCGTAAATCATACGATAAACCAGTAACACTACTATTGAAACTTGAACATATGTTTATATTATTGCAATGTGTACATCTTGGTCGGTTACATTGACCCGATAAATGAATATCAGTACTGTTATAAGACACTGAACATCTTACAAGGCTGTTACGTATATTCTTAGGTCTTTTATAGGCCAAAATAGGTTTAAATGAATGTAAAGACTTAACACTTTCCTTGTTTGATAATCTGAACAAATCCCAGTATTTGTGTAAAATTTTAGCAATATTAGGAAGTGATGTGTTAAAACATACAGTAAATGGTATTATTGAATCAATATTTCTCTGAGTAACACTTAATGCACTTTCCTGTGTCATATTTTTCACTTGAGAAAATCCATTTTCAATAACATTTGTTGGATAATTTCTACTTTTAAAATACTTAAATAAACTAGATAAGGACTGGTTGAATACATCATCATCAGAAATAATACGTCTGTAGCGCTTTGCCTGACTGTATGGAATACTCCGCTTACAGGACATGGGGTGAGATGACGTAAAATCTAAGTATAAATGCATATTAGTGGGTTTACAAAAAATATTTGTAACCACAGTGTCCAATTCACTTTTTGATATAGAAACATCAAGGAAAGATACACACTGTTGAGATATATGAGAGGTAAATTTTATGGTTGAATGGAAGTTATTTAAATTATTAATAAAAGTGTTTAAATCTTCTAAAGAGCCATTCCATATCATAAAAATGTCATCCAAAAATCTAAGCCAAATATATGGGTTAATAGAGGTATTGTTAAGAAAATCTTCCTCAAATTTACCCATAAAAAGGGAAGCATAAGACGGTGCCATAGGACTTCCCATAGCAGTACCCATAGTTTGTAAATAAGTATCATTATTGAAATCAAAACAGTTATTTTCAAGAACAACTTGCAAAAGTTTGCCAACATCATCAACATTTACATGGTTATTTATAGTTCCTTTTCTTAAAAAATATTTACAAGCATCTATTCCTTCACTATGGGGAATGTTAGTGTATAAAGAAGATACATCTAAGGTTACAAAGTAGCAATCTTTTTTCAATTTAATATTTTTTATCTTGTTAATAAAGTCTGTTGTATCTTTAACATACGATGGTAAATGCTGCATAGCTGGATTTAAAACATAGTCCAAGTATTTAGAAATATTTTCCGTGTTGGAACTGCATGCAGACACGATGGGCCGACCAGGATATCCAAGTGGAAGACTGGCATCAAATGGCTTGTGTGTCTTTGGCAGAATGTAGAACTGGGGATTACGGATATTAGTTGGAAATAAATCAAACTGCTTACTTATACCGGGGTTGTTGTTCTCTAATTCTTCAAAACATTTTTGGATATTTTCATTCGCTGACTGGTGTTGGTTGTTGTTCACTTTTTTGTAGAAATGCTCATCGTTTAATTGACGAGCAACTTCTTCAATATATTTATTTTTATTCATTACTACAATAGTATTTGACTTGTCGGCTTTTTTAATAACAATATTAGGATCATGTGCTAAATTTTTCAAGGCTTGTAGTTGGTCTTTGGAGATATTTGGTCGGAACCGTTTCTTCTTATCATTATGTAGAATTTCATTTGTAATGGCTTCTATGTAAAAATCAAGATATATGTCTCTTCCACTAGGAGGTGTAAATGTAGATGGTATCTTGTTAAAAAACGGCAGGTGTATATATTCATCATTTTCAGTAGTATTGTGTATATCTGTTTTATTAAGGTCGGCAAAATATTCTTTTAAACGTAATCTTCTGGTAAAAAGAAAAACTTCTTCCGCTAATTTAACTTTATCATGAGATTTTATACGAGGGCAAAAGCCTAAACCTTTTCCTAAAAGAATGTATTATCAGACACTGAATACATTTATCGGGTCAATGTAACCGACCAAGATGTACACATTGCAATAATATAAACATATGTTCAAGTTTCAATAGTAGTGTTACTGGTTTATCGCATGATTTACGCTATGATGTTGATTGTACTTCGCGCAATGTTATATATCTTATTACATGTAAAAATTGTAATAAACAATACGTTGGACAAACTAATCAGAATGTTTCCCGCAGAATGAATAGCCATAGATTTGATATCAGAAATTGTTCAATAAATCCTATTTCACATGTTGCTACACATTTTGGATCTACTGGCAATGATTGCACTTTATCAGATTTCTCCTTTGTACCAATTGATGTTGTTCAAAACCATCTAGACCGTTTATGTAAAGAAACATATTGGATACACAAATTAAAAACTATGATTCCTAACGGTCTAAATAATAAACTGCTGTATGACATATAGAACATAAACATAATTTACATATACATTTGATGTTTGTCTATTACTATGTTTTTTATAAATTATATTATTACTAATAGACTGTTGTATCAGCAATGATCCATCTCTGTATTATGTATTATGTAATATTATGTACTATATATTTTTCCGCCAAACGACGTTACGTTATTGTATGACGTTGACGTCACTTCCTTTGTATTTGTTTATATTAATGTACTACTGATGAAGGCTACGGCCGAAACATGTTTAGTACCAGAAACATTTAAATAAACAGTGACGTGTTTGTACGATTTATTTAATTTTATTTTTGATAATTCGTAAACAAAGCTGTATTTTTTCGGTATGAGCCTACGTCATTTATGGTATTTTGCTTCCTAATTTAAAAGTATTAATTTAATTTTTGAATGTGTGACAAAATGGGAAAATTGTCATTTTGACAATATGTGAACAATTCCATTTAAAAGCCATATACATTTATTCATGACATACAGTATTGTGTCACTTTGTCCCTAAGCTAATGTTTGGATGATAACTAACACGTTCGTCTAAGAATTTATGTTTATTTATTCCTATTTGCTATAAATAAAGAAGACAGTGGTTATTATAGCGCTGCAACGCCCACAATATCACATATTTCACTAACATCGATTCTAATAACGCAGCAAATGGTTACCATCACAAGTCCCGGTTCAATAATCTAGCTTACACGAGAGCTTTTATTTGCTCCATTCGACGATTATTTTATTGCATAACCATTTGTACATATGCGTTGAAGCAATTTATTTTGTCCATTTCTGGTGCATATGCATTCCTATTTACCAGAAGTAAACAGTGCACTTACGAATCGCACTCATCTGCCAGGATTAATTACCTTAGATGGATTATGCAGTTTAGTAGAATACTGATATAATGCAACTGTCCGAACATTAAGAGTGATTAATTATAGTCAACAATTTAGAGTCGCAAAATAAATCATCGCTTAAAACAGAGGGTGGACAAAAACTTAAGTAATGACGGCACTTTTTCTGAAAGTTTACTTCATGACGATATAGTATGAGCAGGGGCGGCTCAATGCTTTTCGGATAGGCGGGTGCGGCGTACCCTTTGTATGTGTGTGTTTCGCTGTGTATGAGGTCCTTTAAGACCAGAGGTCGCATTATGTGAAGACCCACAGTGTGTCCCAGCCCTCCTATATAAGTTGCTTATAAGATTCGCGAAAGTTGAGAAGAATTTTGAATTATAGATGCAATTTTCAGCTTTTTAGTTGAACCATATTAATTTTTGGCGTGGTTCTCATGCTGTGGGGAGGGGGAACCGGATTACCCGGAAGAAACCCACCTGCGGCTCACCTGCCCGCTATGGTGACCACCTTCCAAACTCACATGCAAAGGGAACGTGGATTGAAGTGAGAAGCGCATATATCAACCCCTGCGCTAACCGGACAGCCTGGGCGCGATCTGAGATAATTTTCAATCACAGATGTGAGCAAATTATCATGTATGATGTACTGCTGGAGACAAGATAACTTGTTTAAATTCGCTTTTGTCAAATATAAAAATATGACGCTGCTGTGATGTATCGATTCACATTTAAAACGAATCACGTAATATAGGTGTATGTACAGGTCTTTAAAACACAAACGCAGTTAAAGTCATAATCCAATGGACAATGGAACGATTAGATAAGTTCCACAGGGGTATAACGTATTTATT
Organism: Dreissena polymorpha; assembly: GCF_020536995.1. Taxonomy (NCBI): domain Eukaryota; kingdom Metazoa; phylum Mollusca; class Bivalvia; order Myida; family Dreissenidae; genus Dreissena; species Dreissena polymorpha. The sequence continues at coordinate 73,804,702 of NC_068368.1, forward strand.
GGGGATTTATTCCACATTCAAGTCAATGTCCCGGTGGACAAAAATAAATGGGTCGTGCTCTGTGAAAAAGGGGTTTAATGCATGTGCGTAAAGTGTTGTACCAGATTAGCCTCTGCAGTTCACACAAGCTAATCAGGGACGACACTTTCCGCCTAAACAAGATTTTTGCTCAGAAGAGAATTTCTTTAAACAGTAAATATCATAAAAGCGGACAGTGTCGTCCCTGATTAGGCTGTGCGTACTTCAGAGGCTTATCTGGGATGACACTTTACGCACATGCATTAAACCCCCTTTTCACAGAGCATAGACCATATATAAAGCATGGAAACGGTCGTGACCGAGTATGCTCCTATATACAACCTCGAAGCTAAGTTGCGCCCTTCTATTGCTGACTACATATTTTAAACATTATATATTGATTTGACCTTTAACCTGCCGTCAACTAGATCCCCGAAGCGAAACTCCGAAACGACCAAGTCAAATGGACAATTCTCTTAAGATCGTATAGAACTGTACAAAAACCAGGCAAAAGAGGACACCCCGTCATGCGGAAAATAACGAAGTTTGATATCTTCTCATATGTTGATTTTATCCTCAAAGAAAGCCAAATGTTCAGCCGTCCCAAGCCATCTTTTTTCATGCTGTTCTTACGGAGCGTCGAGATTAAAATAACACTCTTAAAGGTTTATTTTGAGATTGCGGATATTCCGGACAGCAGGTCAAATGTGCTTGACTTTAGAAGCTCTCATATTTATCTGCTTTGAGGAAAGCGATATGTTAGAGATCAACAGTATATTATTAATGTTTAGTATTGTATGTTTTCTCACATACTTCCAATAAGTTAACATAGTATTTACAGGTAAGAATTACACGAAGTTAATAATACTGTCAAATACCTAATGTTAGCGTTAGGTCAGGTCCCAATATATTTGCTTAAAAGCAAGTCAACTACAAAAAGGGGGTTAAACCCTTTTTGGCAATAAATTAGTTGCCAGAGATGAAACGGAGCTGGGCAAATGAAACAATCGTGATTTTAGTTATATTCTTCTGTTCACGCGGGTCAATATTCTGTATAATAATGTGTACATCCAATTTCTCAATTCCCCCCCCCCCCTGATTTTCAAGAAGATTGGTTGGTCTGGGTTCCTGATATACGTGATAGGATGATGATCATCCCCTTGCAATAATACTTTAATGTATTTTATGACGTGTCGACCTTTTTCTGATATGAACTTTTGTTTAACCATTATTTTTACCGTTTTTTCAGATGATGCAGGTCTCAGTGGGCGATTATAAGTGCATCTTTCATTGCAGTATGTGTAATTAGGAATTTAAAAATAGAGGAGGAAAAAGTTACCATTCTTGATTCATGGACCATATAGTTTAAATGAGCCTTGTTCTGAGAAAACTGGACATAATGCATGTGGGTAAAGTGTCGTCCCAGATTAACCTGTGCAGTCCGCACAAGCTAATCAGGGACGACACTTTCCGCTTAAACAAGATTTTTGGTTAAAAGGGACTTCCTTTAAACAAAAAATACCATAAAAGCGGAAAGTGTCGTCCCTGATTAGCCTGTGCGGATTGCACAGGCTAATCTGGGACGACACTTTACGCACCTGCATTTTGCCCAATTTTCACAGAACAAGACACAAATGTAGAATATGCCAGAAAGAATCCTTCAACAGAGCCTGACTAAAGCAGCCGATGAAGAGACACGCGGACCAAACAAAAACATTTAGAGCTGATGTTCATAGTCCTTTGTTTTATAAAGTCTACATAGGCAAGTCTGACATATAATTGCTATTCGTTCAACTAAATAAAACTTTTCGTTCCGTATATGTCATGATGCTAGTTTTTACATGTTTTTTATATATTAAAATGAACAATAATCTGTGTTACCTCATTTCTTCCCACGATGTCTGTGCATACATGTTCAATTGAAGTCAGCACTAACATACATGATAAAACAAATATTTATGTCGAAATAAATTCGTAATGCAATTGACACATTAACATTACTTAAGATGAGCAGGCAATCTTAGGAATAAATCTTAATATCCACTTCAAGTTCATTTTTTGCGATTGTAATATATATTCACCAACTCAGAAATTGTTTAAAAGTAGGTAGTCACAAATGTGTCACATCAAAGATACATACATATATCAGTATCGTTGTGGCAAAACGCCTAAAAAATCATTTCATTAAATAAACAGTTAATATTTCAGTTTATGCGTATTGATTAAATAAAATAATATTAAAGGTACCTTTTCACAGATTTTGGCATGTTTTGAAGTTTGTCATTATATGATTTTTATTGAAAAATGTAAACATTGGATCTAAAAAGCTCCAGTAAAAAATCAAGAATTAATTTTAAAAAAGGAAAAAAAGTAGCCCACAGCAGGGCTCGAACCAGTGACACCCGGAGTCCTGGAGTAAAAAAACCAATTAGCCCGTTTGGCCACCCTGCCAAGTATGTACAAAAGACGTATTTTATACTTTATATAAGCAATCTTCGCAGATTCACAAAATTAAACGACAACAACAGAACTCTCCAAATTATTCAATCGTTTCGCGTTGCAACGCTTTATAATTTTCAGGTTTTTAAATCGTCAAAAGATGCATATAATGGCTTTATTAGACCATGGTAAATGTTCAGTATTACTGTTTCCTCACAAATATTATAACTAAAACGAAAATGTGCGAATCTAAAACAACGTTTTTCAATTTTGTCAATTTACCAAAACGTGAAAAGATCCCTTTCATATAAAGCGGCTTACCGGGTGAAAATATCCGCTACTTCTTTACGAAAAACATGAAAACGACGCCATCTTGGAGGTTAGTTCCAACTAACCTCACTTAATTCCAGTAGGCTCCCTGGTTACATTGTAATACTCATTGTAGATTACAGAGTTTAAGCGCATGTTTTTGGCAATTCACCTTCATCGGCTTTTGCCTCTTATGTGTTGTGCCAGACAACCTGCGATCATCATCACAAATATTGTTTAGGAATTTGTTTAAGCGACGATCTGTGACTATTCCGTGTCTTATCATAATGCTACTGCAACTAAGGGAACATTTTGGTGGCTGATCGGAATCGCAAATCAACATCTTCGAGTTAAAAAATATGTTTTCGAGCTTATTCTGTCATAATCTGTTCAAAGAAAATAAAACTTAAGAAACCTCCTAGGAAGGCTTCAGATGTTACAGGTACAATATAGACAGGTTCAAGATCATTTCGAACGATTGCCGATTTTTGCGACACCGTCCCGAATGAAATATTCGTCGTACTGTTTTTTATTTTCTGATGCCGAATTGTCTTAAAGCAGATCAGGAATCGAAGTCAAAGAAGGTTTCAGAATGATTAAAAATATTAAAACGGAATAGTGCCAGGTCGACGCAAAGAGACACTGAAAAAAAACATCCCGATTTTTTGCCCTGCGCTCTCCTAAAATATTCGGGGGCCTGGTGGAAGGCAGGTGTTAAAGGCCTGAATGAGAACAAAATATTACTTTCTTTGTATCTTAATTAAAATTGCAACGTGGTCTTAGACGGTTGTATACATAACTGAAGTATTTGATTCTCTATTTTTTCCACAAATAAATAAGTAAGCATATTAATCAATGTAAACGGAAGGCGAAACAAATATTGCGCTTCTGTTTCCCGCATCCGACTCGTTTGTTTCTGTATCTTCATTGACATGTATTTAAAGGGAGCGAACATAAAATCCGCATATAATTCCATTGTTCTTCTTTTTTTTTCAATGCTTATATACGTATGGAACGAACATCAAAGGGCGGGAGGGGGGCAGTGCGCACCCAGCGTCCTCCTCTTCTGGATCTGCTAGGGATTATTCATTGTGGCAGGCTTTCTTAACGTGCTTTTTCCACACAAAAAACACGTCGTGCACATTTTGAAGTTAACAAATAACGCCGTGTTCGTATAAGGTACTGATAAGACTGAGAGGGATATTAGAAGCAGTACATCAAGCCTACTGACGCTAGCGTTGTTGTTAACAACCTTCTGAAAAGAGACGTTTTCGAAAGAACAACACGTGGGGGAGTTTGTGAAGTTGGTGGTTTTGTGATTACAGTAGTGCTGCTGTTGCAAAGATGTTCTCCAATACCAGGCAATACTTCGTCGCTAAAAACCACAACAAATCCTCAATACCAATCGGTGAACCTGGTATATGGGTTATATCGGAAAGGTAAGTTACAATACATTTTACAGAATATATATATCTACCGGTCAATGTATGTGTTACTTTACGCACACGCCATAAATAATTGAGCCGTGCTCTGGGAAAACCTGGTTTAGTGCATGTGCGTAAAGTATGGTCTCTGAATAGCCTGTGCAATTCATACAGACTTATCAGGAACGATACTATCCATTTTTATAGATTTGTTTTTCGTATAAACCCAGCACATGCTACTATTGTACTCTTTAAATATGCATATTACGTGGTTTTGCAGAGACCGGCTAAATTGAGCCGCGGTCTGAGAAAACTGGGCTTCATGCATTTGCGTAAAGTGTCGTCCCAGATTAGCCTGTGCAGTCCGCACAGGCTACTCAGGGACGGCACTTTCCGCTATTATGGTATTTTAAGTTTCAAAGAAATCCCTCCTTACCGAAAATCATGTTTAGGCGGAAAGTGTCGTCCCTGATTAGCGAACTGCACCCGCTAATCTTGGATGACACTTTACGCACATGCATTAAGCCCAGTTTTCTCAGAACAAGGCTCAATTACATTCGGCGTAAGTCTTAAGGCTGCGATCGAAGGATCCCTGGTTCGATTCCTTCTTTAGGAGCGTTCTTAAGATCAACCAACATACTGAGTACTGGCTAGGCTCATGAAACGGACGTGGGCGCCTTTATTTGTTATCATTTTTAAAATAATAATTTGCTTAAGTTTACGAGTACGTCAAATAAAGCTGGATATCCTTCACAATCGCACCATCTGTTCGCGCTTCTTATTTTAGCCGCCATAAATATATTTTTTTGTTTAAACTCATAAAAATAATCATTGTAATAAACATGTAAACGGTTTATGTTTTATTGTCTTATTTTCATGATTTATTCTACAGAACCAAACCTTATTAAAACAAAATCTCCCGATTGCGTTGCCTTCAGTAGCAACAGTAATGTAGGTTAACACAAGATCGCGGACCACAACAATTGAAAGCAAGTCATACTGGCATCAAGTTAAATTGTTTCCACTTAAATGTTTTACTTAATATATGCATTGCTGTTGTTTATCCTGATAAATTTTCTTTTTCTTTATATGTTTTCATAAGTTACCTTTTAAACGTGTAAAAAGTACCGGTATTGAACTTTATGTGAGACGCACGCATACAACCTTATAACAATAGATGGGTCACGAGTTCGGTGTATGAAAACAGCATTACCGGTATATCTATCACACGGAGGACTCCGGATATAATCGATGATGAAGTCACGATTGCGTTATAATTAGCGTTTTCAAAGCGATCATTTGATAATCACCCAACACATATACAATTCAATTCAATTCATATGTATACTGAATTTAAATAATGCTTTATGAATATACATGTGAACATGTAGACATACGAAGAAATGTTCCGGTAATAGCAAATACCGGTAGTGACATGTCAGATACTCGAACAGGACAGACATTCTTGTTCTTATCCACTTCTGTTATCATACATCATCGCCTCGGTGGTTTAAGGGCTATCCGAACCACACACTTACCTCAACATTAATTACAAACCAAACGTACATTTCAATCAAATGTGTCTTGTTCTGATAAATTTGGGCAAAATGCAAGTGTGTAAAGTATCGTCCCAGATTAGCCTGTGCAGTTCACACAGGCTAATCAGGGACGACACTTTCCGCTTAAACTAGATTTTCGGTAAAAAAGGGACTTCCTTTAAACGAAAAATACTATTAAAGCAGAAAGTGTCGTCCCTGATTAGCCTGTGCGGACTTTACATGCTAATCTGGGACGACACTTTACGCACATGCATTTTGCCCAATTTTCACAGAACACGACACAAATGTACGTCTGCAGATAGAAAAGAATGAATTCGAAACCGTGCTTTAATCATCGCATAATGCACACGTAATTATAGTGTACTTGCGTCGCAAGCATCGAACGTCTATTAAAAACATTAAAGAGTAGGATTTCACGATAGAAGTATAAACGTATAAAGTAAATATTGTTACGGTACCGAACCCTGAAAGGTCACAGGGATAGATCAGCACATTTTAAGGTAGTAGTGAAGACTCGGCGATGACCTGTACATAAACTCGGACATACACCATGTACACACACTGTCACTCGATTGGTCATTGTCGGCTCGGGTACTGCTTGCATGCACGCCTGGTACTCTTAAGTATACTTAAATGTACCCCGGGCACTCAAAAATATACTACCACGTGCCCAGCCAATTAAGACTACGCCCGAGTTTTATTCCCGCCTAAAACCCGATGTCGTAAAACGCGCTACACTCTTAAGTATACTTAAATGTACCCCGGGCACGCAAAAATATACTAGCACGTACCCAGCCAATTAAGACTACGCCCGAGTTTTATTCCCGCCTAAAACCCGATGTCGTAAAACGCGCTACGGAATACGAAACACAATTCTCTCTGGAATTTTTTTTCCTCAAAATGCTTTTTTGAACAAGAGTTTCGATATTATAGAGAACATTTTACCGAATATTGACATAAATACAACCAAAATAATTTGAAGAAAGCCAACAACGACAAATTTAGCGTTAGAATTTCCGAGTACGTATCAGTATATGTTCCATAACCGATTTACATTTAAGTTTACCTAAGAGTCAGTACCCATTGTACATTTACGTAGTACCCGAGCCGACAATGACCAATCGAGCCACACTGTCACGGTACCGAACTTAACCGTGATTGGTCACACTGTAGAGCACTCGCCTTGTAAGCGGGAGGTCCCGAGTTCGCGTCCTTGCCTGTATGCACACTTTTCACCACCCGGCGACAGTATGAATCATCTTCTAAAAAATACACTTTCAGATTAGATATTTATCTTCAGAAAATTTAACAAAATAGGCGTACGAAAATATGTGTACGAAATCTTGTATTAAATATAGTTCAAGCTAGCCTCGTTTGTAAGTTTCTTGCCTTTATTAATTATCGTTGAGTACATTTTTGCCTGTTTCATTTTCTTTTTTATTTTGGCTCCTAGCATCGTCATGGTCTACTAAATCGCGTTTTGAACCGGGAACCAAATTATAAAAAAAGTCAAATGTAAACATGAAGTGTTGAAACTCGTGTTGTTAAAAATCACTCATAGATTGTGAGTATGACATAGTGTTGTAGACGGCTAGAAAATGAAGAATTCGCCACGCATAGAAGTTGATGGCGAGGAAATTGAGTTGTATGATGGATCTTTTGAGTCAGAGCTTCGTCATAGCAAACGGCGTTTCTACTTAAGTCGTCTGGATAAAACAGATGTGAATGAAAGGTATAGACTTGACTGTTATTGATTGACGTTTTAAGTAAATCGATAGAGTTGAATAAGGATTAGTCATACTTAAAGGAGCGGTAGTGTAAGAGGAAAATAAATCACAATCAAATGTTTCTCATCAACACATTGTTTTTTTTCCCGGTCTTTTCTCCCCCCTGGACGTTTCTCCCCTGGTCTTTTCTCCTCCCAAACCCTAGTCTTTTCTCATCCCAACATTTTTTTTTATTATCTGTATATTTAGGTAGGAGAAAATGAAGTGATTGAAGAATGGTTAATGAAGGAGCATTTTAGTATATATATATATATATTAATCAGTGAGTAGTGTTATTTTTAATTATATTTTGTTGTAAGTCTATAAGACTATGAAATAAATAGTAATATAGCGACATATTATTTTAAGTTGATTTAAACTAATTAAATAAACATTGATTGTTAATTATTCTTGAATATTTATGAAATGATCAAAAGATGTTGTTTATGTTTATATATACTTCAGACTGATTGAACTGTTTGATGTCTAGTTATTAAAGACACAATTTGATTAAATTATCACATGTATGATTGATCTGGAACATTGTTGGTTGATAATTAATTAATATAAAAAGGGTACAAATATTTAAAATTTCATTAACTGTTTTACAAAACTAAAAATTGTTTTTTATGTATACCATAATATTATGAGTAAAAATTGATGATTTGAAATAAAATAAAATAATTAGTAATTGTGTTGTGTTTATGTTTAAAATATATTTAAACTTTCATTAAATGTTTTTCAAAACTGTCATTCATTCATTGTGTGTCCCAAAATGTTAATCTTGGTTAAAGTTTGATAACTTTTGCAATATTGAAGATAGCAACTTCATATTTGGCATGCATGTGTATCTCACAGAGCTGCACATTTTGAGTGGTGAAAAGTCAAGGTTAAGGTCATCCTTCAAGGTCAAAGGTCAAATATCATTGTATTTTTCTTTCCTAAAACTTTAACCTTCATTAAAGTTTGGTCATAACTTTTTGAATATTGAAGATAGCAACTTGATATTTGGCATGCATGTGTATCTCATGGAGCTGCACATTTTGAGTGGTGAAAGGTCAAGGTCATCCTTCAAGGTCAAAGATCAAATTTATGGTTTCAAAGCGGCGCAATAGGGGGCATTGTGTTTCTGACAAACACATCTCTTGTTTCTTTTAGAAAGTATGTATTAAATAGTTGCTTATTTTAATTAATGCTCAAGTTAAATAAATGTGTATAATATGTTAGTATAAAAAGTTGTGTCAGGGATACATTGAATATTGCAGGATAATGAATCATAAGTTGCATTACAACCATTATAAATAAAATGTGCAGACATCTGACAACATTTGTTTTCCTGCTAATTTAGATGTGATAACAATAAATTTGAAGTTATAACATGGGGTTGTGTATTGTTATTCAAATTACGATAACCTTAACTTTTTGTGTCACTATGCAAATACACTACGCAACCCGTGATTTTTGGCGCGATTCTCGCATCACCGCAATCGATGCAACGTGACAAATCGCTGTGATTCTGAGCGACAAGAAAATTTGGGTGATGTCCCGGCGACTCCACGGTGACCGTCGCGCGATTTATCTCACTGTTACGCAATCAGTGCGAATCACCGCAAATCACCGCGAACCGCCGTGGTTCACTTTTTTAAGCGATTTACGTTGAGGGTTACACTTACATGTACATGTACATGTGTAACATATATGTATACACTTACATTATACATTGCAATAATAAAGCTTTTGTTGTTGTTGTATACAATGAGCGTATTAGCTAAAATACTCCCGTTCCAACATGAATTTGATGAAGACATGCCGGAAGCTTTAACGGCTGCAAATTAATATAACAGCGCAGAATGATCATGCAATAATTATTGAACATAACATGTAAACATTATTTAACTTATTGCATTAGAAGAATGTTTATTAAAACTTACAAGCAATTATATTCCAGGCCCGAATACACTACCACTGTTCAAATTCCATATTCTTGCCATATAGCACTGTGTAACTTGAACGTTGCATAGTCAGGGTCTTCCCCAGGCCATTTAAGCGCCCCTTGCCGGGGCGCTTGAATTTCGAAATCAGAGTACCCGGGGCGCTTGAAATTTTCCGATCAGTGTATTCTTCAGTAAAAGAAAGTGGAGATTGTCCAAAAAAATCAAGGTTTCCCTATCAGTGTATCAATATTCCCTGTTTTAAAAGAGCACTCGGTACCTACTTTCACAAGTAATCGCCATAAACACCACATGGGGTAATGGATAATCCACTGATAAGAGAATAGCATGACGCGCGTATTGATTATTCTAGCCACATTACACGGTCATTTAAATGCTGACAAGGATGTATCTGGTAACTTTCCAGTCGTCAAACTGTGAAGTTCATCGTCCAATCGGTTACGCGAATGCTTATGAGGGCGGGGTTAACTATCGAACATTATTTTTTATTGACGTCGGTCATGAAGTAAGAGTTTATCCCAGCTTGATTAGCAAGTAGTTGTACCATTTGAGTAATATAAAACCGGTAATTAGTACAGTACAGAACATTAAAGACGGTTTCGGGCATCATCATCACACCTTTTTACTGTAAACAAGTGTTACCTTTGACTCATAATTACTACGAGAAATTAATTGCAAGTGGTAAACAATTAATTATTATGCGGTTACAATTATGTGATAACAATTTATTTAATTCCAGTACATGTATATTTCAACATGTCCATTTATAGAACTGATTCACCTCGTTTTTCTGACATTTATTCGACACGTAATGCGCTTTAACAAATTTTCGTTGAATTAATTACGCACACTTGTAAATGTTTCGTCCGATAATCGATAGTTGAGAAGACTGATGATGGCAACCGGCCGTGATCCTCGTGGACAACGTGAATTTCATGCATAATTCCGTCAAAACATTTATTTGACTCGTAACGTGTGTAAACAAATTATCGTTGAATTCATAACGCAACGGTTAATATTTGTTGAAATCTCAAATGGGAATAATTAAATTCGTAATCCGAAACCCATTACCGTAAGTCGATGTTAACGCGTTTTTAATCCGAAACACACTTCCGAATGTAAATGTTACCGCAACGTTAAATATTTTTGCTTCAAATTAGCAGTGCAAATTTATTTTGTGTCGAATCTTTTTCTCAATTAAAAAGAGCGCGAAAATTATGCAGCATGTACAACGTCGCGTCTATTGCATACAAATGGCGTGTATTGAGCGTTTTAACAAGCACACAACAGGTCAGGGGATTGACGCATATTCAGAGGCAATATTTCATCAAATCTATAAATAGTCACTTAAAAAATGGCAAGGTTTGTGTTAAAGAAATAACTGAAAGCTTTTATCGTAAATATTTACCAGAAAGAGATTGATAAAAACAGAATAAACGGGATTATCGGGTAATAAATAGAAACTTGAAAAATAGTAAGTATACAGTAATAGAGTCGGGTTGAAACGGATGTATTGGGGAATCGTTCGAGTCGGGATTTTACTATCTGTGCGGAAAAGTTTTAAAACAATTAAACAATATAAAAAATATATTTTTAAATGACTGGGGGATTTTTTGATGAGTCATAGCGCACCAAATGACGTCTTTTGACGCTGTTTTTCTTTGAGTTATAACGCACCACATAACGTGAATTGACACGTTAAATTAAAAAAAAATCAACGTCGGGAGGGGACACCCCTCCCGAACCCACCCCCGGGGCGCCTGAACAAATTCCTGGGGAAGGCACTGATAGTGTTTCGTCATTGGTCGGTTATAAATACCTTGTTTCTCTATACATGGTACATTGTATTTGATTTAGAGGAAACTAATAATTTGGTAATCTATGAAGAATATGATATAAGTTTTCCATTTAAACTTTGATCTTGCTGTGTGTGTTTATTGACGTTATTAATTATGTTAGACTTATTTCTGCATTTCATTTAGAATTATAACGTGTAGCCCTTTTGTTAACAGTGTTTAGCAAAATATTCGTGCCTTAAGACACGGAAAATTGTTTAAGTGACACTTTCATTTAAAGATAAAATGTTATCGGTAGATTATGTCTAATTATTTGGACTAAATTATGCTATACTTATTTATTTTCTGTTTCAGGCTCCAATGTGGATAACTTGTGTTACTCGCGTTACTTTCCGAGCGTTGTACATACATTCACAATGCTTGATATGCCGCAATTACATTACTGTTCTATTTTTATGCTCCCCCAAAAAATTTTGGGGGGAGCATATAGTCGCCGCTTCGTCTGTCTGTCCGTGTGTCAGTGCTTGTGTTCGTCCGTGCACAATTTTTGTCCAGGCTATTGCTCAGCAACTAATGACCGGAATTCAATGAAACTTTATGGGAAACTTCACTACCAAGAGGAGATGTGCATATTATCAGCGGGTTCTGGTCGAATTATTTTTCACAGAGTTATGGCCCTTTGAAATTTTCCATTAACTGAACATATAGTGCAATTCTTGTCCGGGCTATTTCTCAGCAACTAATGACCAGAATTCAATGAACCTTTATGGGAAGCTTCACTACCAAGAGGAGATGTGCAGGGTTTTTTCCCCACTTTTTGGGAAGATAGCCCATGGCTTTGGAATTGGGAATTTTATCGGCATTTTCATGAAATTGGGCAAATAAATTCATTAGCCTTTTTTTCCACATGAAAAGTCCACTGATTAGGGAAATACTAAATTTGATATAACTCTTTATAATCATTCAAATTAAAAGAACAAAATCATATAATACTTTGTTAGATGTAATTGAATTAAAATTGAGATAAAAAACGCATAAGACTTCTTTCTAAAAAAAAAAAAAAAAAAAAAATATATATATTTTTTTGGAAATTGGGAATTTTTTTTTTGCCACATTTTGGGAAAAAAGTATACTTTTTGGGATTGGGAACATAGCCGAATTTCGGCTATAAAATCGGGCCAAAAAAACCCCTGATGTGTATATTATTAGCGGGTTATGGTCAGATGATTTTTCACAGAGTTATGGCCCTTTGAAATTTTCCATTAACTGTACATATAGTGCAATTCTTGTCCGGGCTATTTCTCAGCAACTAATGACCGGAATTCAATGAAACTTAATGGGAAGCTTCACTACCAAGAGGAGATGTGCATATTATCAGCGGGTTCTAGTCGGATGATTTTTTCACAGAGTTATGGCCCTTTAAAATTTTATATAAAAAATTCTTGTCCCCCCAACTAATGTGCCCTCAAGACGTTTCCTTTTATTTGAATATATAGTGCAATATTGTGACAAAAAAACCTTTGGGGAGCATCACCCGTCTCCGACGGTTTCTTGTTAAGTAAATGTTATTATGGCATCGTGTAATATAATATGTTGTTATTACATTATTGCCTATATATTAAAGCCATTAAACATTGTCTTTGTTTTGCTGAAAAAAAAACCGAGTATATCAACGTAGCACTTAGCGTTCGCAGAGTTCAATAAATTTGATGATGATGTATAATGTACATGCATTTCTCTGGGTTTTCACGCCATAAACAGAAAAAATCTCAACATTTGATTATTTATTGTGTACTGTCCAGCGGGTGATAGTGTTTGTTCTAGTGTCTAATTGGCACTCTTTGTACGTGTACAAACTGTGAAAACATGTGACAATCACAGAAACAACAGGATGGCCCTGCCAATTAAGTGCGAGAATGGATTTAAGGGCATTGACAAAAAATAACAGTTTGCATATATTTTTCGGCGTTTACTCAGATGGTCTCTCACAACAAAAAACCTATAGAAGTCAATGTATTATGTTTTACTTCTATCAGTAACGATAAGGATGCGGCGTGTTTAATTTGAAATGAATTTAGAAGAAAAATCAAATTGTTGGCGATATAATTGTGTTAAAAAATACCAAAGAAACATTTAACCGAAATCAACAGAATTCAATGTTCTCTGCGCTACACAGTTTGTATTAAAAAAATCAATACTTGCACGCTCGTAAACCTTGACCTTGTACATTGCCGCATAATTTTCGCGCTCTTTTGTCGGGAAACATGATGACTATATTGGAATCATTTGTAAACGTCGTGTTAACATTAAAACATCGGAAGTGTGTTTTGGATTATAAATTATTATTCTCATTTGGTAATGTAACGGAACATTTATACTTATGGTATATTTGTTTTGAATTAAATATTAATTTGTTTCAACGCTTTACGTGTCGAAAAAATGTTTTGATAATATTATGCATTAATAACACAATTTCCAGGAGGATAACGTTTTTTACATAAAGGCGTATGACGTAATAAAACGTTTTTTTGTAAACTTTTGCACTCAATCTAAATTTAAATTTGCTTGTCCAATGAAAGCTGTGTCCCACATTATGCACTGTACTCTTTACACTTCTGAAAAATGGCGTAGTCATATGGTTGTGTTAATGAAATTCTCAAACATATTTACCGACATAAATGTTTATGATTTTTTTTTTCGTAAGTGATGTTGTAATTATGTTGGATTATTGGATAATTGTGAACATTAGAAAAGCGTTATGTATACAGTTATCGATACGATTCAGTTTATATGCATGAATTAGCGAATCATCGATGTCACCGATATCCATGTGATCACGGCGAATTGCGGCGAATCACCACAAAATAAAGGGAATCAGCGGGAAGATTATATTGCTCTAGCGCGACAGCGGAGTGACGAATGTGAAATCGCAGAGATTTTCCACTCAAAAAGCAAACTGTCTGCCTTGACTCCGCGAATTAGGCAAAAATCACCGGTCGCGTAGTGTATTCATGTGAATATATAACAGTAAAAATAAATTAAACCTAGTAATGAGTTGAGTTCTTTATCAGGTCCATGCTTCATGAAAGAGATATTTTTCTGATTAACCCTACTGGGTTGAAATTTGAACGAGTTTTACTTGCAAAAACCATATTTTAAAGTCACTATTAATTATTTGTGTAACATATTTGTATTTAATTTTGGTTGACTTTGTGGTTATGTATGTCATTGTTTTGTCTTTGTTAACACATCTTTTCTGATGTAATTTGGTTGGAAATATGGGAAAAAAACCATCACTTTATCATGTTATAATTTTATGCAAAACAGTATTATTAATTACATATAATATTGAGCATGACCATGAACTGGTAACAAGTGGTCAGGTCATTAGTGCAGGCTCAAATCTCCATCAGGACTTTGCCTTCTTTCAAGATTGACATGATATACACTAGTTATTATTGTCTTGTTGCTGCAGGCTTTACAATCGCCATCATCATATCCTGTGCTAAGTGTTTTGACATACACTTCTAGATGATATGGAAATGATTACAAATGCATGAATACATTTATTGAAATTATGCATTCTGATTACAGTTGTCAAATTATTATGATATTAAAATCATTTTCAATAACTCTTTCAGTGCAGGAACCGAATTTTGAAGGCCTGTGCAAACAGTTTGGATCCATATGATCAGGATCCAAACTGTTTGCTATTCTGATAGTATTCTTTGAAAAAAATCGAAGAAAATGCTAATTTTAGAAATTTAGCAGACAACATTTTAGCAGACGACAAATTTCCCAGCATGCAAAGGGTTAACTCAATACACAGTGTGTGTTTTTTCACCATCATTTTCATTAACTCAATACACAGTGTGTGTTTTTTCACCATCATTTTCATTAACTCAATACTCAGTGTGTGTTTTTTCACCATCATTTTCATTAACTCAATACACAGTGTGTGTTTTTTCACCATTATTTTCATTAACTCAATACACAGTGTGTGTTTTTTCACCATCATTTTCATTAACTCAATACACAGTGTGTGTTTTTTCACCATCATTTTCATTAACTCAATACACAGTGTGTGTTTTTTCACCATCATTTTCATTAACTCAATACACAGTGTGTTTTTTTTCACCATTTTGGGAATAGGGCCAATACATTGCGTTGTTTTGACAAAAAATGGTAAATTAGTATTGTTGTTGTTTTACTTACAAATGCTGTAAACTTGAAAAAGTGTTGTCAATATTATGTTTCCTATGGTTCAACTTATACAGCTGGATGGGAACTAAATATTTAGATTAAAAAACAAACAAAAAAACCTTTCATTGGGGCTTTGTACATGTACGGCCCCCTTAGGAAAGATATATACTTTTTTTCTTCATTTGTGAATGAAACTGAATGCAGGCCCTTATTTGAAAGAAAAAAACACTGATACATGTTACAATCATCCAGTTTTTTACTTAGGCCAATTGGTAATGGGCATGAGAGCAGTGCCCGTTATTCCCATTATCCTCATGCTTTGTGACAATGGGGTTTAATGAATATGCTTTAAGTGTCATCCAAGATTAGCCTGTGCAGTCTGCACAGGCTCATCAAGGACGACACTTTCCGCATTAACTTGAGTTTTGCTCAGAAGAGACTTTCTTGAAATGACAATATCATAAAAGCGGAAAGTGTCATCCATTATTGGACTGCACAGGCTAATCTGGGACAACACTTTACGCACATGCATTAAACTCACTTTTTACAGAGCACGCTCATATAGATACATGGATAATCAGCTGATAACAGCTAACATATTCAAGAGGTGCAGACAGAATTTCAATTGAAATCATATCTAACGACATATGTATGCAGACACTTCTGCAATATGGGAAAATCCTGTGTTCATTTTTAGTGGAACTACACTTATTTAAATGTCTTTTTCCTTATTCTACAGTATGAATTTTCCAATGATTTCACATCCATACAGCAAACAATAGTAAACTGTTATATGTGTTAATTGTGATCGCCATTGTAAGCGTTTCTGGTGAGTTATTGGGCAATGGCATGCATAAACTGCCTTGCATAGTTTGTAATGTTACTTAATTAATGAGTGTTGTCAATTGTGCCCAAGAAATGTATATACGCTTGTAATAAATTATAACACACATCTTAAAGCTCATGGCGTCTTTGAGAATACTTCGTAGCAGTTGGCATTCATTAATTATACAGATTTGACAGTAATATATTTGTGAACGCAGTCAAACAAAGGATGTCATAATTTGTCATTAACAACACTTTCATATAAATGCACATTGACTGTTTGATCTGGAGGGCTTTGTAGTTGTATATTTGTGTTTCAATTCTTTAATGTCATTTTCGTTGTCAAAATGTAATAATAATTATTGTGATTTTAAAAATGTATTTTAAATTTCATTAGCAAATGCTACATAAGTTATATAGTTGCACATTTATGGAGAAGCAAGATTAACAAAGAAGAGGATGACAATGTTGTTCTTATGTCAAGGGAAGTAATTCATTATTTTAAGACGTATTTCAATATGGAGTTGGCTCCCTTTCGCTAAATGTGCATACAAGGTTGCAGGGGCTTGTATATAATAAGAATGTAAATTGTATGTAATAAGAATGCAATACTTCTCCAGCAGCTGGAGTTTACTTCTTTATATTGTAACATTAATTTTTTTTCTGCACCCTATGTTTAGAATTCTTTGACCTGCAATAATTTAAACTGTTATAGTGGTTACTCAATGGACAGAAAGAAAGACTCCTAACAATTTGAGGTTATATGATTAAAGGTCAAGGTCACAGTGGCATGAATTTGTTCCCCATTTAATAAGAATAACCTACCTAAAAAATTAATGTATTGAAAACTGTCTGCAAAAATGTCAGAGCCATGGCAGTTTATGGTGCAGTGCTTCTTTTATATTTTTTCATGGAAATCTACAAGAATGACATTGCAATGACGGTCCTTGTATATTTCAAGGACATCTACAAGAATGCCATTGCCATCACTGCCCTTGTATATTTTAGAAAGAGCTTCAAGATTGTCATTGCCATGAAAGCCCTTGTTGTATATGTTAGGGAGATCTACAAAAATTTCATTGCCATGAGATCCCTTGTTGTATATTTTAGGAAGATCTACAAGAATGTGATTGACACAAGAGCCCTTGTTGTATATTTCAGGGAGATCTACAAGAATGTGATTGCCACAGAGCTTACAAGGGAGGCAAGCCTAGAGAGCATCACATCTGCGGGTGCCAGGCCAAGGTATGTCAGATACTTGAACAAATCTTTATTGAAATATGTGTCTTGTTCTGAGAAAACTGGGCATAATGCATGTGCGTAGTGTCTTCCCAGATTAGCCTGTGCAGTCCGCACAGGTAAATCAGGGATGACACTTTCCGCTTTATGGTATTTTTCGTTTAAAGGAAGTTCCTTCTTATCAAAAATCTTGTTAAGGCTGAAAGTGTCGTCCCTGATTGGCCGCTGCAGACTGAACAGGCTAATCTCGGACGACACTTTACGCATTATGCCCAGTTTTCTCAGAACGCTATCCGTATGTTTTTTAGCTCACCTGTCACAAAGTGACATGGTGAGCTTATGTGACTGTGTGATGTCTGGTGTCCCTATGTGCGTGTGTGCGTGTGTGTGTCCGTCAACAATTTGTTTGTGTAGACAGTAGAGGTCACAGTTTTCATCCAATCTCTATGAAATTTGGTCAGAATGTGTATCTTGATGAAATCTGGGTTGGGATTGTATTTGGGTCATCTGGGGTCAAAAACTAGGTTACTAGGTCAAAAACTAGGTCACTAGGTCAAATAATAGAAAAACCTTGTATAGACAATAGAGGTCACAGTTTTCATCCAATTTTTATGAAATTTGGTTAGAATGTTTATCTTGATGAAATCTGGGTTGGGATTGTATTTGGGCCATCTTGGGTCAAAAACTAGGTCACTAGGTCAAGTAATAGAAAAACCTTGTGTAGACAATAGAGGTCAGAGTTTTCATCCAATCTTTATAAAATTTAATCAGAATGTTTATCTTGATGAAATCTGGGTTGGGATTGTATTTGGGTCACCTTGGGTCAAAAACTAGGTCACGAGGTCAAAAACTAGGTCAAATAATAGAAAAACCTTGTGTAGACAATAGAGGTTGCAGTTTTCATCCAATCTTTATGAAGATTGGTCAGAATGTTTATCTTGATGAAATCTGGGTTGGGATTGTATTTGGGTCATCGCAGGTCAAAAACTAGGTCACTAGGTCAAATAATAGAAAAACCGTCACCAATTTGTTTGTTTAGACAGTAGAGGTCACAGTTTTCATGCAATCTCTATGAAATTTGGTCAGAATGTAAATCTTGATGAAATCTGGGTTGAGATTGTATTTGGGTCATCTTGGGTCAAAAACTAGGTCACTAGGTCAAAAACTAGGTCACTAGGTCAAATAATAGAAAAACCTTTTATAGACAATAGAGGTCACAGTTTTCATCCAATCTTTATGAAATTTGGTCAGAATGTTTATCTTGATGAAATCTGGGTTGGGATTGTATTTGGGTCATCTAGGGTCAAAAACTAGGTCACTAGGTCAAGTAATAGAAAAACTTGTGTAGACAATCAAGATCACAGTTTTCATCCAATCTTTATAAAATTTGATCACAATGTTTATCTTGATGAAATCTGGGTTGAATTGTATTTGGGTCATCTTGGGTCAAAAACTAGGTCACTAGGTCAAATAAAAGAAAAACCTTGTGTAGACAATTGATGTCACAGTTTTCATCTTATCTTTATGAAATTTGGTCAGAATGTTTATCTTGATGAAATCTGGGTTGGGATTGCATTTGGTTATTCAGGTGAGCGATTCAGGGCCATCATGGCCCTCTTGTTTAAATTACATATCTTTTTAATAAACTGTAAGTTATGTAACAACTGTTCAGCATGAGTTTCTGTGTGTTTCAAGGTAGGTTTATGATTTGAGCCTCTTTCTGGTCATGTGCGTTAAGTGTAGTCCCATATAAGCCTGTGCAATCTGCTTTTTGGTATTTTTTGTTTAAAGGAAGTCTCTTTGCCAAAATCCAGTTAAGGCAGAGAATTTCATCCCTGAATAGTGTCAACTTCACAGGCTAATCTGGCACAACACTTTACACTAAGCAATAAGCCCCGTTTTCCCAGAATGTGACTCAACGCTCACTTGAAATGTCTTTGATACTCCATTGCTTCCGAATAAACTCTAATTTATGTAACAACTGTTGCAGGGATTCCAAAAAGTTTCAATTAAATGGATGATTTTCAAAATATTAATAGGGGAATTCAAGGTTCATTCTTTCTAGCATCCTGTACAAGTACAAATGTAAATTCCCTTTAGAACTTATAATTCCTGTAACATTATTACTGTAGCAACTAAATTGATTTACATAAATATGCAGCTCTAAAACTACAACATCCAATTGTGTTAAATTTGGTATGGAACATTTATATAAATAGACCGTGCTCTGTGAAAAATGGGATTTAATGCATTTGTGTAAAGTATCCTCCCAGAATAGCCTGGGCATTCTACACAGGCTTTTTAGGGATGACACTTTCTGCTTTTATTATATTTGACAATTAAATAAAGTCTCTTCTTTGCAAAAATCCAGTTAGTGTGCGGACTGCACAGGCTAATCTTGGACGACACGTTACGCACATGCATTAAAGCACCTTTTCACAGAGCGGGGCACAAATGTTAACATGTACATAAATAATTGCAGATACATTACAAACGCTTTTATAAATATTTAAAAACCACAATCTTTTCAGTAATATTGTAAATTTTATGAAGTTAACTCGTGTATAAACAACCTGATATGTTTTGCTTATCATACCATTTGTACCTTTGATAATAATTTTAAGTCCTGCTTTGCTACAAAGTGGAGCAAATAAACAAGGCAGTGATGGATTGCTTTTTTATATCAACTGTTTAATAATATACTGTATATAATGTTACTCAATCTACTACTACTTCTTACATTATAACAGTTTATATTTCTAAATTGGAATCATATTTTGTATTGGAAAATGTTATGCTTAAAAAAAATATATTCAAATCCATTAATGTAAGTCAACAAGGCAATAAAACATCAATAAACTTTTTTTTACAGCAGGCTCATACAATTGGAAAGATAACTCAGTATAAAGTGTTCATCTTAATGTTGTGTCCCTTGTATACAAAGTTTCTACTAAATTTATTGCTGATAAATGTGGATTATTTCCCTTTTTATTTCCTCTTAGTATCTAAGAATATTTTAATATTTTACATGTTGTTTTCATTTTCTCATAAAGTCAGCTTCTTTGCACTTGAACTATAACAACTGTTGTGGCTTTAGTTTGGGTTAAGATTGTTTTTTCCTTCTAGATTGGCTTAAGATTGAAATGAAATTTGAATGAAAAGTAATGACTTGTTTCTGTCATGTTTTGCTGCTGACGTGATGAACATATGATTTTACAGATTTTTAATTAAAAAGATTACAAAGTAAAATGCATTTTAGTGAATCGTTTGGTTAAATGTGCACTGTACCAGTATTAAGCAATTTTGTTAAAAGCAATATGGCCATTATATAACTCCATGTTTTCATTCCATGCCTCTGATATGGAGTTCTCACTTTAAAAGCATTTATACATAGTCAATATATTGCGAATTTACTTAGAACTAAGCAGTTAATTAGTATTTGTTAACAAAAGTATATATTCATGCATTATACTGCATTGGTTAAACATGTAATAGACTTTGCTGATATGCTTTTTCTAATATTAGTATATAAAAAAGACATATTATTACAAAATGATTACAGCATCATACAAAGAATTAACAAAACCTATCTGAGTTCCAATACTTTGAAGGTCTTAATCAAGTCAGTCTTTTGAGTCAAACAATACTTGAGAGGCAGTAATTTCTGCTTTTTATACGCCCGTATAAAATACGGGACGTATTATGTGAAACCCCTTGGCGGGCGGGCGGGCGGCGGGCGGGCGGCGGGCGGCGGGCGGAAGGCATCACTTTGTCCGGACTCTAATTCAAATTGTATTCATCCGATCTTCACCAAACTTGGTCAGCAGTTGCATCTAGTTGATATCTAGGCCAAGTTCGAATATGGGTCATGCCGGGTCAAAAACTAGGTCATAGGGTCAATAAGTGCATTTTCAAAGGGGCCACTTTGTCCGGACTCTATTTCAAATTGTATTCATCCGATCTTCACCAAACTTGGTCAGCAGTTGCATCTAGTTGATATATAGGCCAAGTTCGAATATGGGTCATGCCGGGTCAAAAACTAGGTCATAGGGTCAATTAGTGCATTTTCAACGGCGCCACTTTGTCCGGACTCTAATTCAAATTGTATTCATCCGATCTTCACCAAACTTGGTCAGTAGTTGCATCTAGTTGATATCTAGGTCAAGTCCGAATATGGGTCATGCTGGGTCAAAAACTAGGTCAAAGGGTCAATTAGTGCATTTTACTTTGTCCGGACTCTAATTCAAATTGTATAAATCTTATCTTCACCAAACTTGGTCAGTAGTTGCATCTAGTTGATATCTAGGCCAAGTTCGAATATGGGTCATGCCAGGTAAAAAACTAGGTCATAGGGTCAATTAGTCCATTTTCAACAGCGCCACTTTGTCCGGACTCTTATTCAAATTGTATTCATCCGATCTTTACCAAACTTGGTCAGTAGTTGCATCTAGTTGATATCTAGGTCAAGTTCGAATATGGGTCATGTCGGGTCAAGAACTAGGTCATAGGGTCAATTAGTGCATTTTCAACGGCGCCACTTTGTCCGGACTCTAATTCAAATTGTATTCATCCGAAACTTTTAAACAACTTTTTATCCTGCGTCAAAGTGGTATGGGGGTATAAGTCACATTCAGTGACAAAGCTCTAGTTCAAGTTGAATTCACCAAACTTGGTCAGAGGTAGTATATAGATTATATATTAGTCAGGTCTGATTGGAGACATGCAACCGATTAACACATGCAATATTTTTATGCAATATTTTTATCCAGTTTTATTTTGCGATATTTTCATCGGGTTTATTTTTTTCGCGATTTTTGAAACGAGTTATTTTTAACAACATGTTTATTGGTAAGTTTCATTTTTCCTTCAATCTAATCATGATTTCCACAGGTACATGAGTTTTTCACTGTGCATGGGTACTATAGAAAGGCAACTGTTTATCATTGTCATCAACCTAAAATCAATTTTTATACGCCCGTTTTAAAAAAACGGGACGTATTATAGTTTCACCTTGGCAGCGGGCGGGCAGGTGGGCGGTGTCCACAGCAGTTTCCGCTCTCTAATTCAAATAGTTTTCATCCGATCTTCACCAAATTTGGTCAGAAGTTGTGTCTAGACAATATCTACATGTAGGTCAAGTTCAAATATGGGTCATGCCAGGTTAAAAACTAGGTCACGAGGTCACTTAGTGCATTTCAAGCATTAAGCATGATGTCCGCTTTCTAATTTTAGTAGTTTTCATCAAATCTTCACCAACTTTGGTCAGAAGTGGTGTCTAGATGATTATGAAGGTCAAGTTAAAATATGGGTCATGGTAAAGTTATCAAGTTGTCCAAAGCCTTAAAACGGGCGTATCTTGTGACAGTTTGGCACTCTTGTTCTATATGACATCACTTGCTGAAAATGCTGTTATTTGGTTTTACTGGATTATTGGCGTCATAAATATAAGAAACAATCATTTAATACATACTTACTATAATTGTACTGTTGAAAAATTACATTGTATATGCTGTTTATTACCATTTAATAGGTATTACGATCCATTTTCCCTTATTTCAACATAATGACGAACACTTGGGGCTTTACATTTCCCTGTCCCTGCTACACAACCTTTTAGTGTAAATGACAATGACATATATTCCCTTTTATTTTCTCGTAGTATCTATGAATATTTTAGTTGTCATCATTTTGTTATGAAGTCATTTTCTTTTATTTTTTATTCATACCATAATTACTTTGTTATTAAGTCTGAGATACAATTTTTGTTTTCCCCAGTCCCTGCCCAAATAGCCCACATTAAAATGAAAGTAAAAATAAAATTGATTACCTTTTTCTGTCTGGTTTTGCTCCAGAAATGATGATTTTACAAATTAAAAAAACATGTATGTGAATATCTTCAATTGGTTTGTTTAAAGTACCCTGTACCAGTTTATGCCTAATTTGATAACTGTAATTCAATCCACTTTCCAATTACCGGTATGTGAACATAAAGTTGAACCCCTAGATCTAATGAGACCACTTATCATTACCTGTGGCACAGTCTTAGTGTCATGGACAATATCTTAAGCTTAACATGTATAGATGAAACAAGATCTTGATAAAATAGTGCATTCAGACCACTGTCATTCTTCACAAAGGTAGTTCTGGCCTTTTTGTTCATTAGTAATTAACTTACACACTTGATTAATTTTGAACAAAATTATCAAATAACAAAATGTACACTACATTTATTTAAGTTCAAGTCCTATTTCAGGCCTTTAGATGATGTTAGCGGCAGAGTTTTAGGTCTAATTAAAATCATTTTGCCTCCGAGCTCCTTTGGCAACTAGTTTCCATGCCATAAATGATGGGTTGAATTGTTTCATAAGGTTCATCTCCAGTTGTGCAGCTGAGGGCTGGATATCTACAACAGGTTGATTTGTGTTATAAAGGCCACTAGGGCTGTAACGAATACACCAGGTGACGAATACGATACTTATCACGAATACAGAGTGGCGAATACGAATATTTATTCGCGAATATGAATTTCAATGAACAAAAGTATTACTGACCACTTGACATGACATTATATAGTATGAAACTATGAGTATAAATTTGTCAATTTGATTAATTGAGTATCATTGCATACTGAAAATATGAAATATAACACTTTGAAATAACAAAACACTGACTAGAACTGCCTAAACTTTGAAAACATGACTAGTACCAATAAATACTTGAGAAGAACAATTAAGGAAACCAAAGTAGCGCCAGACAAACAACATGTATTTGGCAGGCGGGTCAACGATATCAATAGCATTCCCTTTGCTAGGCTCCATCATTGTCGTAAAGATAAACAAAAAAGAAATTCCATCTGATAATCCTTTGTGTATATGTTTGAGCATCTTTTCACTTGTATTTACCTAAATAAACATTAAACAACCATGGAAAGATTTTTCAATTAAATGTCGTAAATATTCAACCGGTGCCCTGTTGATAATCTCACTTTTTAACATAGTGGGTGGGGTAAACATGATGAAAAACGCCGGAATAAGGAGAAGGAAATTTAAATATAGTGGATTTATTGTATGAACCGTCATTTGTAAGGAAAGATAAGATCAATAAACTTTCAAATTCTTAACCACATTGTTTGTATTCGTCAAATATTCAGCCATATTCGAGTAATTTGAATATTCGAATGTATCGTTACAGCCCTAAAGGCCACCGCAAACAAATTCCAAAACTGAAATATTGCAAACTTAAGTACCTTTTTCCTTTAAGATATTCATTTTTGGAGATAAAAGTATATTGATGGTTTTTATATCATATTTCCATTTCTTTCATTATTTTGATTGTTGTTCGAAATGCTGCCTTTCCCATGGGATTTTTCCCCCATTTGGATTTTTTGTTTGCCCATGGGATTTTTTCCATATTTCCGTGTACAAAATGTGATTCGTTCATATATTTTGTGTGAAAAAAGCACATTTTTCAGCAACAACTACATTATGAATAATCAGTTATTTATCAAAAATAAGACTTTAATTTCATACTTAAGCTCAAAAAGTCAAATTTCAAAGTAAACAGGTACTAAAATTTGCCTAATTCGCAAAGTTTTTCCGGTGGCTGTTTTATGTGGATGCAATAATTTGCCTTATGCTTCCATAATCATCAATGTTGTCCTATTTCCAGTCTAGTGAGGCTCTCAGGGTTAGAGTAAACTACAATGTGTTACATAAAGTTTCTCTCTTTGTGGTGCAGCTGAATGTTCACAGTTTGAGCCATCGGGGTTTCATATAACTTCCCTGCAGAAATGATGATTGTCCAGATTTCTACAGTTAAACACAATTAAAACGCTTTTTATGGGAATATCTGTACCAGTTTTTATACGCCCGTCTATGACGGGACGTATTATGGTATACCCCGCGTCTGTCCGTCCGTCCGTCCGTCTGTCCGTCCGTCCGTCTGTTAATGTCGTACGCTACGTCAAATATCCTTTGACAGATTTTCTTCAAATTTTAACACAATCTTAATATTGATAAACCCTGATCCCCTTTCGTTTTTGACGGAATTCTGAATTGTCGTTCCAGAGTTATGGGACTTTGTTCGTCAAAATTTCGTGATTTCATTGAATGTCCTACTGTAGCTCAAATATCCTTCGATGGATTTTTTTCAAATTTCAACACAATCTTAATATTGATAAACCCTGATCCCCTTTCGTTTTTGACGGAATTCTGAATTGTGGTTCCAGAGTTATGGGACTTTGTTCGTCAAAATTTCGTGATTTCATTGAATGTCCTACCGTAGCTCAAATATCCTTCGATGGATTTTTTTCAAATTTCAACACAATCTTAATATTGATAAACCCTGATCCCCTTTCGTTTTTGACGGAATTCTGAATTGTTGTTCCAGAGTTATGGGACTTTGTTCGTCAAAATTTCGTGATTTCATTGAATGTCCTACCGTAGCTCAAATATCCTTCGATGGATTTTTTTCAAATTTCAACACAATCTTAATATTGATAAACCCTGATCCCCTTTCGTTTTTGACGGAATTCTGAATTGTTGTTCCAGAGTTATGGGACTTTGTTCGTCAAAATTTCGTGATTTCATTGAATGTCCTACCGTAGCTCAAATATCCTTCGATGGATTTTTTTCAAATTTTAACACAATCTTAATATTCATAAACCCTGATCCCCTTTCATTTTTGACGGAATTCTGAATTGTCGTTCCAGAGTTATGCGACTTTGTTCGTCAAAATTTCGTGATTTCATTGACTGTCCTACCGTATCGGATTTACCATGTTACAATGTTAAATTATCAAGTATTCACATATTCAACTGGATGAGATTTGACTGGAACATTGGAATTCCATACACACATACTCAAATGGGTGAGTTGAACATATTTTTTTGACAAATATTCCAGCTGTCTTCTGCCAACTGAAGTAAAAAAATGATTCAAAGGGTTATTTATTACCTTACT
Source organism: Dreissena polymorpha (assembly GCF_020536995.1). NCBI lineage: Eukaryota > Metazoa > Mollusca > Bivalvia > Myida > Dreissenidae > Dreissena > Dreissena polymorpha. Next base: position 73,831,192 of record NC_068368.1, read on the forward strand.
ACTTCATTGGCGAACGACGGGCGTATCATGCGCTCATGGCGCTGCTCCTCATTGCCTATTTTGATAACTGTAAGTAGGTCTATTTTCCAATTATTTGTACATCATGTTGGGCATCTTGGGCTATAACGAGACCGCATCTACAGTGGTCTTTGTCCCTGCTACAACCTTTGATCTCCAGTAATTGACAGTTAGTTTTGTACCACAATCTCTTCACCTTAAGATGGACCTTCCTGTATATCTTAATGAGACACAAAGTTTCTGGCCTTAGTTAGTAATTCTTATTTACTCAACAGAGGGATTTAGTTTCGACAATATGTTTGAAATAACAAAATGTAGAGTTATGTTGTATTGTGTATTATTGCAAACCTATTTTGCTATGGTGTATGGCAATTTAATGGGCCAACTTGTATTATAAGGTTTCCCCCCTGCAGTGCAACTGAATGTCCACAGTGTGTATGTGTGATTACTACAATAATTTGATATGTGCTTGGTGGATCCAGTTGTTGTTATCCTACAATCACTTATAAATGTCCTTTTTCCAGTTTACAGAGGCAGTCAAGGGAAGCGTAGACCACTTTGTGTTTCTCCCCTGCTGGTGCAGTGGCATTTTAGAATTGTGTATATAAGTTTAACCCTTCAGCACTCAGAGACGCACTTTGACGCATTTGAAGTCTCTTAAAAAGCAAATTAAGTTAAAGACCTTTCTCACTTGATTCAAGTTTGAAAGGCTTCATTTCCAACCCTACGAAACAGATAAGTAGCAAACAGCATAAAAACCTGAACAGACTGTGTCTCAGGTATAACTTGCAGTCTGTTCTGGTTTTAATCTCGTTGCACATAGCCATTTTCACTTTCCTCCTGATCAGAAAAGGGTTAAAAACAATGAGCTGGTACAGATTTCTAAAAGTTTCTATCTGTCAAATGTTTAAATCCTATTTAAAGTATTTAATTATTATATTGACATTTACTTACAAGTTTTAATCTGTTTACAACAATTTCAATTTCTAAGATAGGCAATAAGCTATACAAAGCAAAGCATGGATTATAGCAAAAGGATGAATTATTATATTATTAATCCTACAAACTGTGAAAGGTCAGTTGGTTATGTGAGTCTGTCTTTTTTCTGAGAATTAAATTTACAGTAAAACTGCGATAACTCGAGATGGCAAGGGACTGACCTCCATGGTATTATTAATTTTGTTTTCACTGTTTCGGTTGGTGATGCTTAACTTCTGACCGCAAACGCTGTATTTACATGTAAGACGGTGCTTGGGAAAGAAAGGGCTTTATTAAATCGCTTAAGGTTACAGTATTATAAATAAGAATGATCGTTCATTCATTTAATTTAATCAATTTTAACACATATATTATCAAAAATATTAAAACAATATTCATGTAGCATATTTAAAATAGCACATAAGGTACGTACGTGCGCATGAAAAAACAACAAAAAACAACATGATCACTACACAGTTTGAATTTAATTAACATTCAGTCAGACTTGTGTTGTGCAAAGTCTAAGATTGAAGACTATTGCAACCCATTAGCTTCCCGGAACTACGCTCCGCTCACTTTTATACCATGCATTTTATCATAATTATCGATTGCATGTAATTATGTAATTATCATTAAAACTGTGTACCGTAGGTTTCCACGTATAGCGCGCAGTGTTTTACCTCCAAAATTCAAATTAAAAGGCTGGTGCGCGCTATACATTGATACAACGCTATCCTGGCTGCTAAATTGGTAAAAAATATGTTGTGTAATCGTAAATAATCAAAATGGCCGCCATGTTTTTTCCCAGAAAACTAACACCCTATAATCGTACAGACTGAGGGGCCATTGTCGAAACAACAAGAAGTTGCTACTGGTAGATATGAATGCGGTAGAAGAAGTTTTGGTCAAAAATAAATTTGTTTGAATAAACTTGCGGACATTTCTTTGTTTGTGTTTTTCACTTCTTTATTGATGAATTCCGATGGGGATTGTTGTCGACATTTTGGAGAGCAGGCAAGGGTAGGTGCGAACGAGGTCTTTTTTGCGGGTAACGGTAGGTGTTAAAGGGGGTCATTTTGCACTTCGTAATTGGCAGATGTTATTGAGTAATATGTGCCACGACTTATTAAGACGCTAATTGACATTTGAGACACTAATTGACAGTTGAGAACGTGAAGATATGCAATTGCATTTTGTGTGTATAAATATTGAACGTTCAACAGTGGTGTACCTCAACAACTGTATCCCTGTCTCCCATGCGACATTCAAATTTACCGGTAATGCCCATGCTTTCCCCGAGGAAAAATCACACGATGTACTCTAATTCTCATTTTCTCACGTTTTTCACGAAATGCACGTGGACTGTTAATGATTAACAGTTAATCTTTTGCTAGAAAATTACAAAATTGTCAGAAAAGTATAGTGCTATGCAACCCATGCTCCTAATGATAATGACGCTTCCTATTTTGAATGCTTAATTATTAGCTTTCCAATGCCCCGGATTATCGGATTGTGCAATAGTGAAATGGCGGCCATTTTCGGTTCGATTTGGTGGTTTTATTGTCTTTAAATATTTTTTTCTCCATTTTTGCATTTAAAAAACTGCCTTTGCCCTATACACGGGAGCGCGCTAATATATGTGGAAACCTACAGTAGCTTTTATCTGCATCTCAAATGTTGACAATTTGCAGTGTTTCTCAAACTGCGACTAACTTCACACCTTATCAAGCGTTTTGTGTCTGCTTGATTGCGCTGTTTTCACAACTCGAATATTTTTAGTTCCGACCAGACGAGAAAGTGTCTTTGAATAATTGCGAATTAATTAGGTGTGAAATGACTTTTAGGGACCAGCACACATCCTCAAGTTATCGAAAATCGCACGTTTGAGTTATTGCGGGTTTTTTATATAGAAATTAAAGGAAAATGTTAGGGGCTTCCTTTAATGCTCGAGTAATCGCCAGTTTTTTCTATAAATCGCCAGCTCGAGTTTTTGCAATTCTACTGTATATGTTAATCTATATCACCAACTAAAACCAAATAAAACAGGTCCGAATTAGTCCTCTTGGCACGCACTACATGTGGTGAACTTCAAGAGCCAATATAATCTTCCAACCGCATCAGAGTGAACAGTGTTGGAGCCTATTTGATAATTACCAAAAAATAAATTCATGGTCACGATACACTGAACATCAGTTGTGTTTGTGTTTTATTTGTTTTGATGAGTTTCATGTTAATATCAACCAGGGTAGAAAATAGTAAGTGATTCAAATGTTAAAGTATGAATGTGAAATTTAAAAGATGCATTTTCGTGTGTAGTAACATGATATTCTGTATGTTTTCCTTGTTTACTTGTAATTATATCAACTTTCATAAACAAACTGATTCAATCCGGCTTCAAATGCAGGTCTTTACAAACTTTGCAACAAGATTCTGTTAGTGGAAGGGTAAAGAGACTTAATCCTTGCACAAATAAACAGGTTGTGAACAAAAAACAACAGATTGTCACTGCTGGGGTACAAGTGGTGCCTGGGAAACAAGACTGGTCAGGTTTGGACGAAGTGATGAACTGTTAGGGTCAGTGAAGCAGAAATATTGCAAGGAATGTGTGCTAGTGTTCAGTTCAATTGTGATACTGTTATTTAGTTTTCAGGTTTTTGTTCTTGGATATATATTAAGGTTTAAGCTTCAGTGTTTAATGTGTGTGAATTATTTATTTTTATTTCATGTACACCTATAAAAAAATAATAAATTGTTACGAAAATGGATTCACAAAATTTGGTGGAGTAATGATGGTTTAATTTCATCTAAATATAAATAACCAATTTTCTTTGATGGTAAGAAATCATTGAAATGCACAACAACAAAATAAAATACTATGATATATTGTTAGACAATATGATATAAAAATACATTTAAGTTTTAAATAAATACATGAATACATTCTAATATATATTACTTAACTCATTGATTGATTATAGGAAAGTTAGGCATACATGCCAGACGTCCTGATCTCGGCGGGACAGTCCTGCTTTAGGGCTCTTTGTCCCGGCATCCCGATATGAGACGATTTGTCCCGACATTCGTTAAACACAATGCAAGGTCTATAAGTTCCCAATAAAATTCGCTTTTTGAGCTCTTTCTGGCTAAAACTTATCATCGCTAATCCCTTTATTGCCCCCAATTAACAACCCACTTCTACTACTCGAGTGCATCAGTGTTGTTATTGACACCTTATTAGTGATTAATCGGCAACTTATTGATTTAATCAGCATTCATACCATGGTGTTTTTATGATCGGGGTCGCTAATTGTTATCAAAAGATGTATCATGCAGAAATTAACCCCACCTGTCAAAACACCGATTTTGTACATCAAACAAATTGAATGCTGACCAATACACGTTGATGTTTCTCACAAATTACCTTTCATTTTTGACTTATTTTCAGAAAATAGTTTGTACATATTGCATTAATCTAAATTTAGAGTTAATTTAGGATTGGTTGAATAAGAACAGTGCTCGTTGCGTTCACATCGTGTCACGCGATTTACATATGTTCAAGGGGATATCCCTGTACCAATAGGATGTCAAATCAAGGCATATGGGGATACCCCTCATTTCAGTTTATGGAGTGTGTTTACTTCCGGAAAATGGAGAATGTCTGTGTTCACGAAATTCTGAGCACACATTTATCGTCAATATTGGGCAGAAATTTAGAGTTTTTGTAAGTAATATACTGACTATTTACTAAACAAATTGTGGAATGTTTTATCGTTTTAGGTGTCCCGCTTTTTGGTAAAATGTCCAGACAATTTTTTTTGGAAAGTCCGGATTTGGACCTGAAAAATTCTGGCATGTATGAAGTTAGGATTAGATTTGAATTTGTAAATGTCTCAATTTAAAATAAATAACATGAAATTTAATCATTAATTGAAAATTAATCAAATTGCATTGTGTATTTATTTCCAAAAGCAAATGTTTTAACAGTGATAACATCTGGCATCTACTTGAATAAGCAAATGGCACAAATCTAATAAATCATGAACAATAAAATGTAGTGAGGAAATAAAATTCAGCTTGCTTTTTGCAAACCACTGATGATGTAAAAACAAAATGATATCAAAGTCTAAGACACATTTTACAACATGAAATGTCATTATGTCACAAAAGGGATTTGAAAGTAGTTGTTCACACATGTGTTAGCCTGAAGGCAAAGAAATGATGTGCAATGAATGGGAAATCTTGGTGAAATTATAACTGGATAATGTGTTTGAAATCCAAACATATGGTGGGAAATGCTTTTGCTAACGCAAATTATTTACAGCTTAAGAGTTGATTCATAAAAATCTTAATTTAGTTTCTTGGAAATTGTGTCATAGTTTGTGTTGTTAAATTGCTAAACCAGGATTTACAATTTAAAGGACAAAGTGCATGGACTTGTTAAGTTTTGAAGTGGCATGGGTGCAGACCTGTTTACTTCTACGGATTCGCCGTAGTTACTACGGATTATTTGGCTAAACTACGCACTACGGATTTGTTCTGAAAAACTACGTATCCATCGATCAAAATAGTCAAATTTCAGTTTTTAATCGTACTTTAGCTTATTTTCGTTCTTAAAGGGTAATTTATCAGTCATTATCATCTTGGCGCTTGCGTAGTAAAAAACGTTGAAATTCAAGCCTCCCGGGGAACGAGTGCTGATAGAGCTTGTCGAGTCGTCACCGAACGACAACAGACTTGTGTATTGATTTGCAAATTTAGTCGAATATATATGATTTTACGTTGCTGTCCAGTATACACATCTCTCTCTCTATTGCGGAGAATACCGCCTGTTTTTACACACGTCCAAGATGGCGACAAGCATACCAGAAATTTTGATTACCGGCGCAAATAATAAATACCATTCAAATTAATAACGGATATCATATGGCCATTAGGGAATAATGTAGTGCGTGTGTCAATTAACGCAACATGCTACGTTTGAGATTTAATTTTTTTTATCAGAAATCTGCGCTTTGAATGTGCGTCACGGAAACAAGTGTTGGAAAATTAGAGTTGAGTCTACTCACAAAGTTAAAGCATTTATTATAATAAGATGAGTATCGTTCGAAAATGGAAAGAAACAAACATGATTTGATTTACATGTTAGTGGATCTGTGTATAATCAGATTCATATGCATCTTCTGCTTTATTATGTTTGTTACGCTGTACAGTTTAATGAAATAGCATTGAACTGTGGTTGTCAAGTGCAAGATATTGAAAGGTAAACAAATAAAATATATTATTTTAACTCCATTTAATACACCATTAACACAACAAGAACACTAAAAGATGTTTGTCAATATTTGTTTGTTTTCCCCTAATGATATTTTATTTTTAAAAATACTGAATTAAAGTAAAAGCTACTCTTAAAGAGCTTATGATCAAATAGTGTATTTAAGAATCTATAGATTATTGCAAGTTTAATACCGGTATGCATGTGGATGGATATTAAATAAATATGTTCTTCAGTGTAAGAAGACATTGAAGCATCACTTTATAATATAAAACGCTGTCAAACATGCACTTAAAAACAATTTTAATTATGTTACTTATAATCATATGTACAGTACAGCCAAAGCGGCACAAACAAAATCCGCGGCTACGCCATGGCCAGATTATTAGTCCGCGGCGGCCGAATCATGTGTTCACGCGGCGTATCGCAGTGGCACTCGGCATCGATCCGCGCAACGACGCCGAGTCTGTATTAACCTCGCGTACTTTCCTGGAGTAAATCCGCCGCATACGTATGCGGCGGATCGAGTGAAAAGATATCCACCTACATGTACATACATGTATGTGTAGCGTAGAATTAATTACGCGCAACTGTTTATGTTTCGTTTGATTATCATTATTAAATTTGTAATCCGAAACACACTTCCGAATTTTAATGCTAACGCGTCCTTTGGCAAATTCTAGCGTCAAATAAACAGTGCTAAAATATCCTTTGTTTCATAAAAAGCGCGCGAAAATTATGCAGACATGTAGAACGTCGTTTGGAAAGTTTGGGTGTATTTTGTGTTGTATAAATACATGAACATCACGTCAGGCGTAAATCGCGTGTTCAGTGGGGAAAAAAAACGCCCCGATTAGACGTTATTTCATCATCTCTATAAATAGTGACAAATGCCAAAATGTATTTGATACTTAAGGAAATATCGAGAATGTTTGTGTATAGTAAATATTTACCAGCATTTGCTTTAAAACTGGAATATACGGGATTATCGGGTAATTAGTAGCGATATTAACTGTATAATATGAACAAAATAAAACATGTTTATATACGCATATTCAAACAATAGTTATAATAAGCTGATAATTAACAAAACAACAAATACGTTGTCACCGTCTTGATTATTGATGTGGCTTCAAACTGCTAATTTTCTCAGCTAAAATATAATAGCAGAATCAACATGCAATTAATTTATAAATCCACCATATGCTGGAGCATTGACCACTTGTATGTGCGAAAACATAATTATGTGACCTTGTTTATGTGTGAAATACATACACTACGGGCGGGAAACAAACTTAATTGGCCAGACACATTAACTATGCTTACATGTATATGATAATACAATCCGCGCACAATAAATTTATTATGAATTTAATTATTATTATAATTGTTCTTTCAAAATTTGTTAACTACATGTAACTAATAATTTTAAAAACATTTTTTATTTCATGATGCGCATCGCGGCATGCCTCGGCGGACAGATGCGAAGTTTCGCGGCGAAATGCGACTTGCCGCCGCATACTGACGCGGCTTCAACGACTGACGCGGCATCGACTCGTTTCGCCTTGCCGCCGCGGATCGCGAAATACGTTTGTTCCGCTTTGGCTGTACTGTATAATGCTTAATGTCTCCCAATTTCATGGTTTATCGCGCTTTTTTTCCAATTTCATTGTTTATCGCGCTAATTTTTCCAATCTAAATAGCACAGGCTGTAACAAATCAAAGCAATAAAATCACTTAACAGATTTTATTTTTAGCAAGTAAATTCATCTAATGCTTTATGTACCCTTAAACTGATATGTGACCCAGTCATGGTGTTTTAATGCTCAAAATAATTGAAAAGTTTAAAACTACTGACAACAGCCCTAAACTACTGAGAGATGCCCTCCATACTACTGAGAAGCAATCGGTAGGGTAAACAGGTCTGTGGGTGGTCGACTGCTAATTATTGTCGGTTATGTATGCAAAAATTATTTTTTAAATGGATTTTTGTTATGCATACAGGCATGTTGAGAGATGAGTAGGAAATCTTAATTCAATGTCTCAGGTCAATATGGAAATTATTTGCGTTCTGCTAAAATGGGTATTATTGTAAACTGGGTCTCATTAGTGGACCTAATTTCTTATCATCACAGTACAGGGATGCAGAGGCAACTCTAGAGCTACACTGATTAGATATCAGGAAATGCAATAGATTTTGAAAACTGTGAGGGAGTTAAGTGACTCATTGCTTGAAATGTGCAGAGGTCAAATGAAATGTTCACATATCAAAATTCAAAATTAATTGGCTTGCTGCATATTTGTTAAATGCTCTGCAATTTTTTCTTTTTTAAAATTTGAGAGAAATAATAGTTTGACTTTGCATATTAAATGTACGTAAGCGGGTCTTAATAATTTATGCTCATGCATAAGACATATTTTCACACGGAGCTGCTCATATTAAATGAAAACTGTCAGGTTATATAATCACAATAACATAAATTAAAAGTGTTGTAACATGATTGTTTAAATGAGCACCAATATGTGACAATGGGGTTTAATGCATGTGCGTAGTTTCATCCCAGATTAGCCTGTGCAGTCCACACAGGCTTATCAGGGGCGACACTTTCAGCTTAAACTGGATATTTGCTAAAAAAAAATTCTTTATAAGAAAAATATCATAAAAGCGGAATGCACAGACTAATCTGGGACATCCAACATGTATTAAACCCCCTTTTCACAGAGCATGACTCAAATGTATTTTTTGAATGTTGAATTTATAGGATTCTTTATTTCGGTTATTCTTAAAAACGTCCAGTAGGTGCCATATGTACATGTACATGAAAAGAAATTGAAATTAGTTTCATTTTTAAGCATTTAATCAAGAATAACAAACATTGTAGTTTCATTTTCAAGAGGAAAACAAACCAACGACAGTTATATTTTATTCTCAGGTAGCTTTGAAGATGGCATTAAATGTCCACTCAAACTGTCATAAAAATGTCATCTGGGGAAACAATAAACATTTTGCCTTACTTTTATTCTGGCATCCATAAACACTCACATTTTATAATAACATTTAAAGCTTTGTGCACATTTCAGAGCATAAAATGTAAGTTTAGTTCATTGGAAATTATGTTATAAGTGTACGACTTAAGTTATTTTTTTATGTACTAACAGGATGATTATGAAGTTGGTCACTGTTTTTTCTTATAAAATGATATGTTAAACAGTGGCATTATGGTCAATAAAGTGTGAACACTTGAGCCAAGTTCAGATGCACTGAGTGACTTTATGGATGCACATATAATAAGGAAATAATAATATGGAAGCAGTTTCCATAACTAATGGGCTGGTATTAATAGTAACATTAAATAACACAGGGGGTATTGTCATCTCACTCTAGGCAGGCACCTGTGTTAATCTGTCAGCTTTCTTTAATTATACACTTGCTCACTGACAAATGTTCATAATTAGGCTAAACTGAGCTATATTAGCTATATGCCGGTATATTGAGCACATGCTTATGTGCAAGTGTGTGGTCACACAGATGTTGATCTAAGTGTAAAAATGTGTAACGTAAATAATGTTATGTAATAAGTTAATTTTAAGTACATGTAAGTAAAAATGATAAATTTTAAATAAAAAAAAAAGTACTTATGCTATTTAATAAATAAATGAAAGAACTAGTAAATAAGTTAAAAATATATATGCTTGCATATAAATAAATAAATAAACTATAAATATACAACTACAAAACTTAATGAATTAATTACCATAAGTAACAACAACAACAACAACAACCTCAAGCAACACATGATAAATTATCATTGTTCAGATTTTCAATTGAAAGAAAGACCCATTTATCATGAGAATCAATAAAAATACTTGAAACAAAATTAATCATGTGTATTTACATTTGCATATTTGTTGCATAGGTTTGCAATAGATTGGTGTTGTGATGGTGAATGAAATCTTCTGAAACTGTGCAAAACCTTTGATGCAAAAATAATGGAGATGAACAGTTTTAGTTCAGGTGAGAGCGAGGATAAAGAAACTCTAAGTTTAGTTGATTATGATGAGGATGTAGACACTGATATCACCCAATCGGAGATTAATGAAAATGTAAACAAGGTGAAGAAAAATGGAGCAGAAATTGCAAACAACTCTAAAAATAGGAAAGATGAAATAGACAGCACGAAGGTTGTTTTTAACAACAATGAAGAGAAACCAGTTTCACCGAAGAAAGGACAATACCTTTCACCAGATTTTGCTAAAAAGAACAGTAGAAAGAAACTGTTTATACCGAGACAGAGATCCGGTAAGGACCACATGAAAGGAAACCACGCTCCAGCGTGCCTCAGACCGAGAACCAAAAGTGTTGACCCGAGCAGCCCCACATTCTGTGATGGTATGGACATAGATGAGCTACTGGACCAGGACGTCAGTGACAGGGAAGATGAGTACAGGTAAGCTGCATGTAAAAAGGGTCTTATAATTCCATTTGCGGACAAAGGAAATCTACACGTCCAAAAAGCCTGGTCTGGAGCTATGATGTCCGCTGTAAAATTACAAAAGGTTTCATGGTGACATTAGTAAAACAGACAAGGGAGCTCCAGACTAGACTGGCTTCACATGCAGGGGACAAAAACATTTCAATAAATTGCACCAGTCCATAAAATTTCCACTTCTCTTGCAAACACTTTGCACTTGTGGGTCAAATATATGCGGAATAAAGATTGGAAGGGGCTGATGTGACTTAAAATGTTTCTGTGAACGTTTTGACACGATAGATGAGCTTCTGGATTTCAGCAACAGGCAAGAGAAGTACATGTGAGATTTGAGTAATGCTTTTTACAAAAATGAGTCTTATGTAAAACTTATTGAAATATACTATAAATATCCAAATGTCTTGCAAGAAACTTAGCATGTTGCTTTGAGTATGAAATGCACATCTTTATGATTTGTTCAGCTGCAGACCATTCTGAGCATTTGATCAGTCTGGTTTGTAGCTACCCTATCCGCTTACGGGATGAGGTAAGTTTGTGTGATATATGGAACAGTGTAGAGTTGTGTATCGTGTTATTTCTTAAAAGTTGTCCCAGCATTTGTAAAAATATTGCAAGACATATACATTTCCAGAAAGGAAATTCATTTCTGCGTTGAATAAGACCGAGATCGTGAAAAAATCGCTGCACAATTGATGAAGATATTGCTGTTCAAAGCGATGCACCCCGTTTGGGGTGATTTTGAGTTGCATACCTTGTTATATATATTTTTGATAGTGATTTTTTTTTCAGAAAAGTTAATTTTTCGTTGTAATATGATTATTTATCATTCAAAATGATGTTTTCACTAATTAATATCATAGTCATACGCTAACCACCTGTGGTTTAACCCTAATGTTCAGGTTAAACAAGCAATCATAATGCATTTTAGAAAATAGTATATGTTGAAACCTTTCAATAATTAAGTTAATGATTACTTAAATAGAATACTGGAATGTGTTTAAAAGAACTTGCAATGTGATATAACAAATATTGAAAAGGCAGTCACTTAGAACTTTGATCTGAAAACAAACATGACAGAAAAATATAACATTTCATTAATTTACATGTGTTATGACCCCAAAAATACAATATTCAAAAGTGTCCAAAGGACTTCTTACTCAGATAACTTAGTGTTGAACACTGACTAACGTCATAGCATCTATTGTGCGTCTTTTTGCGGCTAAGGAATGTGATTGGGGTAACTGCCTTTGATGTTATAAAACATGGGTGTCAATTTTCCGGATTATTCCGAAAATTGGCTTTGAGCTGTTCAGGGTCAATTTTGAGATGAATGTAAATCCAGTGAGTTTATTTAGGGGGGGGGGGGGGCAAATTCATTGAGTTTTGGATCTTTGGAGAACGAATGTTGTTATAGCCTCGTCGGCATTCTAGACATTTGCGCTTTGTACAGATTTTGCCGTTTTTTTATTTATTGATTTCTGATTGGTAAGCGGCTGGCACTGACATGGGCAGTAACTTAAGAAACATCTTTGGTACATTCCGAGAACCATACAATTCTACGAACGTTGGCTTGCAAATGTCCGCCGGCATCTTGAAATTATACATTATCTATTAGCAAAGTAAAGCAATGCAATATCGTATTTGAAAACAATATGTCAACAGAATGATAATTATATTATTCCATAAACTCTATCTATTATGCCCTCAGGTGGGGTGCAGAAACTTGGCAAAAGGAGGGCTTGAACGGGAGATATCGTGTATTAACAAGGCGATTCACGTGCCTTTCAATCCCTGTTATATGTGTGTTTCATATCCATAAAGTGGTCCACGGGCAGTTACTTCCCTTAGTAATGGCTGAACTTTATTAATAACTCCAGCCTTCCACGACTTTCCAAGCATAAATGGGGAACTGAATAAGCACCAGTTTCCTCATGCATGCAGGGATAAAAGGCAATTAATATTTCAATCCACTTTTCAAATTATACAATCTGCACTCTCTTGACAACAGCTTTATTTTATTGGCAACGACCATGAAGTTAAGGTTATTTACTGACAACACTTTCAAAAGACTATGCTGTAAATGTTAGTGTTTATGTACCTTCTATGTTCCTGCTGTATGCTTGAAATACTTCAGTGACAATATGTTGGCAGTATTCATTTTTAGAAAATTTAGTTGGAACAAAATGAGGAATTATTTTTAGCTCACCTGAGCACAACGCACCTGAGCACAACGTGCTCATGGTGAGCTTTTGTGATCGCCTTTTGTCTGTTGTCCGTCCGACGTCAACATTTGCCCTGTGAACACTCTAGAGGCCACATTTATTGTCCGATCTTCATGAAACGTAATCAGAACATTTGTCCTAATGATACCTCGAATGAGTTTGAAAGTGGGACATGCTGGGTCAAAAACTAGGTAAAAAAACAGAAAAACCATGTGAACACTGTAGAAGTCACATTTGATGCCCAATCTTCATGTAACTTTGTCAAAATGTTTGTCTTAATGATTTGTTGGATGAGTTCAAAAATGGTTTCGGTCATTTGAAAAACATGGCCGCCATGGAGCAGGGCAGTATTCCTTTTATGGCTTTAGAGAAACCTTGTGAACACTCTAGAAGTCACAATTTTTGCCCAATCATCATGAAACCTGGTCAAAACATTGGTTTCATTCGAAACTGGTCCAGGTCGGTGAAAAAACATGGCGGCCAGAGGGCGGGGCAGTTTTCTCTATATGTATACAGTGAAAACATGTGAAGACTCTAGAAGTCACATTTTGGGTCAAATATTCATGAAATTTGGTCAAAACATTTATTTCCTGGATACGTCGGTTGAGTTTGACAATGGTTTGGATTGGTAAAAAAACATGGGCGCTGGGGGGGGGGGGGGGGGGGGGTTTCCTTATGTTTATATAGTAAAAAAAGCTTGTGATCACTCTAGAAGTCACATTTTTTGCCTAATGATCATGAAATTTTGTCTAAACATCGATTTTATAGATATCTCGAACGAGTTCGAATATGGTCATGATCAGTGAAAAAACATGGCCGCCAAGGGGCAGGGCACTTTTCTCTTTATGTATATAGTGAAAACATGTGCACAGTCTAGAGGACACATTTTTGCCCAATCGTTATGAAATATGGTCAGAGCATTTGTTTCCTGGATATGACTGTTGAGTTTGACAATGGTTTGAATTGGTAAAAAACATGGCCGCCAGGAGGGGGGGTCTTTTTCCTTATATTTATATAGTAAAAAAAGCTTGTGAACACTCTAGAAGTCACATTTTTTGTCCAATCATCATGAAACTTGGTCAAAATATTGGTTTTCTTTATATCTTGCTTGAGTTTGAAAATAGACTTGATCAGTGAAAAAACATGGCCCCCAAGGGGTGGGGCAGTTTTCTCTATATGTATATAAGAAAACATGTGAACAGTCAAGAATACACATTTTTTGCCCAATCTTCATGACATGTGGTCAGAAGATTTTTTCCTGGATACGACGGTTGAGTTCAAAAATGGTTTTGATCCATCTAGTAACATGAATGCCGGGGAGAGGGGGGGTCATTTTCCTTAAATTAATATACTAAAAAAGCTTGTGAACACTCAAAGTCACATTTTTTGGCCAATCATCATGAAACTTGGTCAAAACATTGGTTTTATTGATATGTTGGATGAGTTTGAAAATGATCGTGATCAGTGGAAAGACTGATGATTGCCGCAAGGGGATGGGGCAGTTTTCTCTATATGTATGTAAGAAGCATTTTCCTTATATATATATTTTAAAAAAATCTGGGTATTAAAAACATAGCCGCCAGGGTGGGTGGGGTAATTTTCTATATAGGCCTATTGTGAATACTTTGGAACACCTTATTTTTAAAGTCAGTCTTCTCATACCAATAATTTGAAATATTTGCTGAAGTTTTAATCTTTGTGTCTTTCCATCTTTGTCTCTCAGGTGAGCTACCCAGGGCCCTTCGGGGACTCTTGTTTTAAATTTACTGGTCGTGACAGATAAATATATCGTCAGAATAAGTCATTGTTTTCATAGATGTTTCTTTCGTACAGGTCTATCTTATTCTTACTTTGCGCGGCTGCATTTCAAATTTGCATTAATCCACTGTTTAAACACATTTTAAATAAAAAACTGCCTATCCGAAGGTAATGCTTTGTCATTTAGAACTAAATCTTGGTCATAATATTTATTTTTGTATGCAAAGTTTGATGTTTTGTCATGAGGGTCAAAATATAGGTCACCAGGTCAAATATTACAAAAACTTTGTAAACACTCCATACGCCAGATTTCAATAATGATGAAACTTGACCAGGATGTTTGTCTGGACAATATCTAGGTCAAGTTTGATGTTTGGTAATGTGGGGACAAAATCTATGCAAATGGACAGTACTCAATCAGAATTAATCATATGCTCACACTGCAAAAGTAAACAGAAGAGAACCAATCTAATATGCTCTAGTCTCAGTGCTGAATTTTAACAAAGCAATGAATGAGGCCTTGTTAAAAAAGGTAAGCAAACTAGGTCCATCTTGGCCCTTTTGTTCCTTTATCCTACGGCCTCAGACTCTCTGCGTAATTTTACGGATTTCAAATTTGGGACAATTGACACCCCTGTATATGCGGAACACTGAGAAAAGATATAATAGGGTGTTTAGAAGAGGAAAAATTGCAATGGTGGCAAGTGCTCGAAACAATGCATCTTGGTCACCATATGTCCATCCTTGACTGGTTGGTAGAATTTTGTTCAATTATCTGTACATTTTCATCTTTTTGACAGCATGAGAATGATAGGATAGTTTATCAGGATATTTTCTAATCAATTATAACAAGCTATCAACGAGTTATTTTCTAATAGCATGAAGCATGTGCAAGTTAAAGAAAAATGTGTATTGCACCAGGTAGCAATAGCAGCCCCAAGTCTTAACACCAAAGAAAGCTGTGTGACAAATCAATAGATCTTTGTTGCTGATAAGGTGTGAACAAGGCTTAACTAGCAAGTGTTGTTATTAGGCAATAATATGGCGCACCAAAGGGGTCGAAACTTTAACTTCTGCTCGAGCAGAAAAAAATGCTGGTCGAGCAGCATTTAAATGCTGCTCGAGCAGCATATTGCTGCTCGAGCAGCAATTTACTGGTCGAGCAGCATTTAAATGCTGCTCGAGCAGCAAAATTCCTGCTCGAGCAGCAATATGCTGCTCGAGCAGCATTTATTTTTAGAACAAGCCATTGAACCCGTCAGCCAATCAAATTTGAGCTTACAAACGGACGACATTAGCTATCTCTACGGAAACGAAATAGACCGGTGTAGCGTTAATATTGTCAGATCGTGAGATCTGACGATTTTCACAGTACCCCCGTGATATTGCTCCGATCAGTCGCCGTGAAAAATGTCAGATTGATGAAAATTAATGTTTAACGCACTGTTGTTTCAATTCAACTTAATTTCGCGTTTTAACAGCTTGCAGTTATTTTCGGACATCTTTTTTTTCGGACGTTGAACCTAAACACATTGTTCACAACAAAGATATCAAAACAGTAGTTCTAACGCCATGCAAACATTTGAATTTTAAAACGATTTTCGTTTTAAATGTTATATATATCGATGATGTACATGCATTACGTTGTAAAGAAATATGGTTATGCCTAATTTACAGTCCTGAGTGTTGCAGTTTTTTAATACAAAGATACATTGATTTAAGAAAATATTTTCAGATTATATATATATATATATATATATATATATATATATATATATATATATATATATATATTATTTCAGCTTAAACAAGAGTGCCAAACTGTCACAAGATACGCCCGTTTTAAGGCTTTGGACAACTTGATAACTTTACCATGACCCATATTTTAACTTGACCTTCATAATCATCTAGACACCACTTCTGACCAAAGTTGGTGAAGATTTGATGAAAACTACTAAAATTAGAAAGCGGACATCATGCTTAATGCTTGAAATGCACTAAGTGACCTCGTGACCTAGTTTTTAACCTGGCATGACCCATATTTGAACTTGACCTACATGTAGATATTGTCTAGACACAACTTCTGACCAAATTTGGTGAAGATCGGATGAAAACTATTTGAATTAGAGAGCGGAAACTGCTGTGGACACCGCCCACCTGCCCGCCCGCTGCCAAGGTGAAACTATAATACTATAAACTATAATACGTCCCGTTTTTTTAAAACGGGCGTATAAAAATTGATTTTAGGTTGATGACAATGATAAACAGTTGCCTTTCTATAGTACCCATGCACAGTGAAAAACTCATGTACCTGTGGAAATCATGATTAGATTGAAGGAAAAATGAAACTTACCAATAAACATGTTGTTAAAAATAACTCGTTTCAAAAATCGCGAAAAAAATAAACCCGATGAAAATATCGCAAAATAAAACTGGATAAAAATATTGCATAAAAATATTGCATGTGTTAATCGGTTGCATGTCTCCAATCAGACCTGACTGATATATAATCTATATACTACCTCTGACCAAGTTTGGTGAATTCAACTTGAACTAGAGCTTTGTCACTGAATGTGACTTATACCCCCATACCACTTTGACGCAGGATAAAAAGTTGTTTAAAAGTTTCGGATGAATACAATTTGAATTAGAGTCCGGACAAAGTGGCGCCGTTGAAAATGCACTAATTGACCCTATGACCTAGTTCTTGACCCGACATGACCCATATTCGAACTTGACCTAGATATCAACTAGATGCAACTACTGACCAAGTTTGGTAAAGATCGGATGAATACAATTTGAATAAGAGTCCGGACAAAGTGGCGCTGTTGAAAATGGACTAATTGACCCTATGACCTAGTTTTTTACCTGGCATGACCCATATTCGAACTTGGCCTAGATATCAACTAGATGCAACTACTGACCAAGTTTGGTGAAGATAAGATTTATACAATTTGAATTAGAGTCCGGACAAAGTAAAATGCACTAATTGACCCTTTGACCTAGTTTTTGACCCAGCATGACCCATATTCGGACTTGACCTAGATATCAACTAGATGCAACTACTGACCAAGTTTGGTGAAGATCGGATGAATACAATTTGAATTAGAGTCCGGACAAAGTGGCGCCGTTGAAAATGCACTAATTGACCCTATGACCTAGTTTTTGACCCGGCATGACCCATATTCGAACTTGGCCTATATAACAACTAGATGCAACTGCTGACCAAGTTTGGTGAAGATCGGATGAATACAATTTGAAATAGAGTCCGGACAAAGTGGCCCCTTTGAAAATGCACTTATTGACCCTATGACCTAGTTTTTGACCCGGCATGACCCATATTCGAACTTGGCCTAGATATCAACTAGATGCAACTGCTGACCAAGTTTGGTGAAGATCGGATGAATACAATTTGAATTAGAGTCCGGACAAAGTGATGCCTTCCGCCCGCCGCCCGCCCGCCGCCCGCCCGCCAAGGGGTTTCTCATAATACGTCCCGTATTTTATACGGGCGTATAAAAAGTTAAAAACTGATTATGAACCAAATTCAGTTCCAGGAATGTATAATCCTATTATTTTAGCTAACTCACATGTACACTCAATTCAGGAAAACTATTGTATTATATTTCACACAATCATAGTTACCACTTTCATCATTTATTTAATATGTCAATAAGCTCGATTGGTAATTGTCGGTTCAGCTCGGGTAATGCTTTAAAGTACCCTGTGTACTCTTAAGTAAACTTGAATGTACCCCGGGTACGCTAAATATACTTAAACGTACTGTTGGTCTGTCTATCAGTGCAGTCATTCACAAACTTTTCAGTGCTTTATCTCAGAAACTCAATATAAGTTTTCAACATGAAACTTTATGGGTGTATAAATATAGCTGAGGAAAGGTGCCATGCACAAGAACCATAACCCGTCACTTTCTGATATAAGAGTTATTGCGCTTTGTTGTTTTTGTATGATGTAACTAGGGCTATATCTCAGATACTATATAAGATTTTAACATGAAACTTAATGGGTGTATAATTATCAATGCACAAGAACCATAACCGTATACTTTCTTACATAACGGTTATTGCCCTTACTTATTATTGTTATTTTATGATGTAACTTTTCAGGGCTATATCTCATTTATAGAACCATGCATAAGAACCACAACCCTTCACTTTCTTAAATAAGAGTTATTGTCCTTTGTTGTTTTTGTATGATGTAACTTTTCAGGGCTTTATCTCAGAAACTATAAATACAAGATTTCAACATGAAATTTCATGGGTGTATAATTGTCAATGAGAATAAGTGCCATGCACAAGAAACATAACCCTAGTACATATGTACATGTCTGATGTTACTTTACAGGTCTCTATCACAGATACAATACACGATTTAAAGATGAAATTTAATGGATGTTAAGATATCAATGAGGAGAGGTGTCATGCACAAAATCTATAACCCTACACTTTCTTAAATAAGAGTTATTGCCAATTGTTTTTTTATGTTGTTGCTTTTAAATAAGTGAGATAAGGGTACAACCCTTCAAATAAACTTTTCTGTTAGTTCTGCACCCATCAATAATCAAAATTTATTTGGCAGGGGATATCAATTTAACGAATTTGCTTATTATTAGTCTAAACGTTGAAATAGACTTAATATTTTAAGTAGCAATGAGAATATAAGACACAACAGACTCTTCAGTCATCTGTATTATGTTAGCATATCTTTAGTCGGTTACTGAACTAGGGCAAATAAAGTTGAAGTTTATCAGGTGGTCTAAAAGTCCTCACCGCCTAGCAGATAAGTCTACAAAGTATTTTAAAACAGGTTCGTGAACATAAAATGATAAGTCATTTATGCCATCGGGATTATTTATTTTAAGTCAATATGTTTTTGGCACAGAAGGATTTTATTATCCCCGCGCTTTTTGAAAAAAAGGTGGGGATATTGTGGTTATCTCCGCCGTCCGTCCGTCCGTCCGTCTGTCCGTCCGTCCTGGCCACTATCTCCTCCTACACTAAAAGCACTAGAACCTTGAAACTTACACACATGGTAGCTATGAGCATATGTGCGACCCTGCACTATTTGGAATTTTGATCTGACCCCTGGGTCAAAAGTTATAGCGGTTGGGGTGGGGCCGCGTCAGAAATTATCACTCATTTTTTTAGGTTATTTTACATTTACTTCTTTATTTCTACACAGATTCACTTCAAATTGATACTGGACCTCTCTTATGACAATACGGTCAATCTCAACCATGCATGGCCCCATTCCCAACCCTGGGGCGCCCCGCCCACATAGGCCACACCCACCAAAAATTTCCATTTACTATAATTTTTTCATTTCTACACGGATTCACTTCAAATTGATACTGAACTTTTGTTATGACATTAGGGTCAATCTCAACAATGCATGGCCCCAATCCCAACCCTGGGGCGCCCGCCCACATAGGCCACACCCACCAAAAAATTCCATTTACTATAATTTTTTCATTTCTACACGGATTCACTTCAAATTGATACTGAACTTCTCTTATGACATTAGGGTCAATCTCAACTATGCATGGCCCCATAACCAACCCTGGGGCCCCGCCCACATAGACCACACCCACCCAAAATTGCCTTTACTATAATTTCTTCATTTCTACACCGATTCACTTCAAATTGATATTGAACTTCTCTTATGACAATACAGTCAATCTCAACTATGCATGGCCCCATTATCAACCCTGGGGCGCCCCGCCCACATAGACCACACCCACCCAAAATTGCCTTTTACTATAATTTCTTCATTTCTACACCGATTCACTTCAAATTGATACTGAACCTCTCTTATGACAATACGGTCAATCTCAACTATGCATGGCCCCATTACCAACCCTGGGGCCCCGCCCACATAGACCACACCCACCCAAAATTGCATATTACTATAATTTCTTCTTTTCTACACCGATTCACTTCAAATTGATACTGAACTTCTCTTATGACAATATGGTCAATCTCAGCTATGCATGGCCCCATTACCAACCCTGGGGCACACCTAGGTCAAACATTCGGCGTGGGGATACGCGTCGGCCTCTGCCGCGCCATTTCTAGTTAATATTTTGTTGAGT